>NW_026947516.1:5000-10000 GCF_034190915.1 Cavia porcellus | reverse complement strand
AGGGTTAGGGTTAGGGTTAGGGTTAGGGTTAGGGTTAGGGTTAGGGTTAGGGTTAGGGTTAGGGTTAGGGTTAGGGTTAGGGTTAGGGTTAGGGTTAGGGTTAGGGTTAGGGTTAGGGTTAGGGTTAGGGTTAGGGTTAGGGTTAGGGTTAGGGTTAGGGTTAGGGTTAGGGTTAGGGTTAGGGTTAGGGTTAGGGTTAGGGTTAGGGTTAGGGTTAGGGTTAGGGTTAGGGTTAGGGTTAGGGTTAGGGTAGGGTTAGGGTTAGGGTTAGGGTTAGGGTTAGGGTTAGGGTTAGGGTTAGGGTTAGGGTTAGGGTTAGGGTTAGGGTTAGGGTTAGGGTTAGGGTTAGGGTTAGGGTTAGGGTTAGGGTTAGGGTTAGGGTTAGGGTTAGGGTTAGGGTTAGGGTTAGGGTTAGGGTTAGGGTTAGGGTTAGGGTTAGGGTTAGGGTTAGGGTTAGGGTTAGGGTTAGGGTTAGGGTTAGGGTTAGGGTTAGGGTTAGGGTTAGGTTAGGGTTAGGGTTAGGGTTAGGGTTAGGGTTAGGGTTAGGGTTAGGGTTAGGGTTAGGGTTAGGGTTAGGGTTAGGGTTAGGGTTAGGGTTAGGGTTAGGGTTAGGGTTAGGGTTAGGGTTAGGGTTAGGGTTAGGGTTAGGGTTAGGGTTAGGGTAGGGTTAGGGTTAGGGTTAGGGTTAGGGTTAGGGTTAGGGTTAGGGTTAGGGTTAGGTTAGGGTTAGGGTTAGGGTTAGGGTTAGGGTTAGGGTTAGGGTTAGGGTTAGGGTTAGGGTTAGGGTTAGGGTTAGGGTTAGGGTTAGGGTTAGGGTTAGGGTTAGGGTTAGGGTTAGGGTTAGGGTTAGGGTTAGGTTAGGGTTAGGGTTAGGGTTAGGGTTAGGGTTAGGGTTAGGGTTAGGGTTAGGGTTAGGGTTAGGGTTAGGGTTAGGGTTAGGGTTAGGGTTAGGGTTAGGGTTAGGGTTAGGGTTAGGGTAGGGTTAGGGTTAGGGTTAGGGTTAGGGTTAGGGTTAGGGTTAGGGTTAGGGTTAGGGTTAGGGTTAGGGTTAGGGTTAGGGTTAGGGTGTTAGGGTTAGGGTTAGGGTTAGGGTTAGGGTTAGGGTTAGGGTTAGGGTTAGGGTTAGGGTTAGGGTTAGGGTTAGGGTTAGGGTTAGGGTTAGGGTTAGGGTTAGGGTTAGGGTTAGGGTTAGGGTTAGGGTTAGGGTTAGGGTTAGGGTTAGGGTTAGGGTTAGGGTTAGGGTTAGGGTTAGGGTTAGGGTTAGGGTTAGGGTTAGGGTTAGGGTTAGGGTTAGGGTTAGGGTTAGGGTTAGGGTTAGGGTTAGGGTTAGGTTAGGGTTAGGGTTAGGGTTAGGGTTAGGGTTAGGGTTAGGGTTAGGGTTAGGGTTAGGGTTAGGGTTAGGGTTAGGGTTAGGGTTAGGGTTAGGGTTAGGGTTAGGGTTAGGGTTAGGGTTAGGGTTAGGGTTAGGGTTAGGGTTAGGGTTAGGGTTAGGGTTAGGGTTAGGGTTAGGGTTAGGGTTAGGGTTAGGGTTAGGGTTAGGGTTAGGGTTTAGGGTTAGGGTTAGGGTTAGGGTTAGGGTTAGGGTTAGGGTTAGGGTTAGGGTTAGGGTTAGGGTTAGGGTTAGGGTTAGGGTTAGGGTTAGGGTTAGGGTTAGGGTTAGGGTTAGGGTTAGGGTTAGGGTTAGGGTTAGGGTTAGGGTTAGGGTTAGGGTTAGGGTTAGGGTTAGGGTTAGGGTTAGGTTAGGGTTAGGGTTAGGGTTAGGGTTAGGGTTAGGGTTAGGGTTAGGGTTAGGGTTAGGGTTAGGGTTAGGGTTAGGGTTAGGGTTAGGGTTAGGGTTAGGGTTAGGGTTAGGGTTAGGGTTAGGGTTAGGGTTAGGGTTAGGGTTAGGGTTAGGGTTAGGGTTAGGGTTAGGGTTAGGGTTAGGGTTAGGGTTAGGGTTAGGGTTAGGGTTAGGGTTAGGGTTAGGGTTAGGGTTAGGGTTAGGGTTAGGGTTAGGGTTAGGGTTAGGGTTAGGGTTAGGGTTAGGGTTAGGGTTAGGGTTAGGGTTAGGGTTAGGGTTAGGGTTAGGGTTAGGGTTAGGGTTAGGGTTAGGGTTAGGGTTAGGGTTAGGGTTAGGGTTAGGGTTAGGGTTAGGGTTAGGGTTAGGGTTAGGGTTAGGGTTAGGGTTAGGGTTAGGGTTAGGGTTAGGGTTAGGGTTAGGGTTAGGGTTAGGGTTAGGGTTAGGGTTAGGGTTAGGGTTAGGGTTAGGGTTAGGGTTAGGGTTAGGGTTAGGGTTAGGGTTAGGGTTAGGGTTAGGGTTAGGGTTAGGGTTAGGGTTAGGGTTAGGTTAGGGTTAGGGTAGGGTTAGGGTTAGGGTTAGGGTTAGGGTTAGGGTTAGGGTTAGGGTTAGGGTTAGGGTTAGGGTTAGGGTTAGGGTTAGGGTTAGGGTTAGGGTTAGGGTTAGGGTTAGGGTTAGGGTTAGGGTTAGGGTTAGGGTTAGGGTTAGGGTTAGGGTTAGGGTTAGGGTTAGGGTTAGGGTTAGGGTTAGGGTTAGGGTTAGGGTTAGGGTTAGGGTTAGGGTTAGGGTTAGGGTTAGGGTTAGGGTTAGGGTTAGGGTTAGGGTTAGGGTTAGGGTTAGGGTTAGGGTTAGGGTTAGGGTTAGGGTTAGGGTTAGGGTTAGGGTTAGGGTTAGGGTTAGGGTTAGGGTTAGGGTTAGGGTTAGGGTTAGGGTTAGGGTTAGGGTTAGGGTTAGGGTTAGGGTTAGGGTTAGGGTTAGGGTTAGGGTTAGGGTTAGGGTTAGGGTTAGGGTTAGGGTTAGGGTTAGGGTTAGGGTTAGGGTTAGGGTTAGGGTTAGGGTTAGGGTTAGGGTTAGGGTTAGGGTTAGGGTTAGGGTTAGGGTTAGGGTTAGGGTTAGGGTTAGGGTTAGGGTTAGGGTTAGGGTTAGGGTTAGGGTTAGGGTTAGGGTTAGGGTTAGGGTTAGGGTTAGGGTTAGGGTTAGGGTTAGGGTTAGGGTTAGGGTTAGGGTTAGGGTTAGGGTTAGGTTAGGGTTAGGGTTAGGGTTAGGGTTAGGGTTAGGGTTAGGGTTAGGGTTAGGGTTAGGGTTAGGGTTAGGGTTAGGGTTAGGGTTAGGGTTAGGGTTAGGGTTAGGGTTAGGGTTAGGGTTAGGGTTAGGGTTAGGGTTAGGGTTAGGGTTAGGGTTAGGGTTAGGGTTAGGGTTAGGGTTAGGGTTAGGGTTAGGGTTAGGGTTAGGGTTAGGGTTAGGGTTAGGGTTAGGGTTAGGGTTAGGGTTAGGGTTAGGGTTAGGGTTAGGGTTAGGGATAGGGTTAGGGTTAGGGTTAGGGTTAGGGTTAGGGTTAGGGTTAGGGTTAGGGTTAGGGTTAGGGTTAGGGTTAGGGTTAGGGTTAGGGTTAGGGTTAGGGTTAGGGTTAGGGTTAGGGTTAGGGTTAGGGTTAGGGTTAGGGTTAGGGTTAGGGTTAGGGTTAGGGTTAGGGTTAGGGTTAGGGTTAGGGTTAGGGTTAGGGTTAGGGTTAGGGTTAGGGTTAGGGTTAGGGTTAGGGTTAGGGTTAGGGTTAGGGTTTGGTTAGGGTTAGGGTTAGGGTTAGGGTTAGGGTTAGGGTTAGGGTTAGGGTTAGGGTTAGGGTTAGGGTTAGGGTTAGGGTTAGGGTTAGGGTTAGGGTTAGGGTTAGGGTTAGGGTTAGGGTTAGGGTTAGGGTTAGGGTTAGGGTTAGGGTTAGGGTTAGGGTTAGGGTTAGGGTTAGGGTTAGGGTTAGGGTTAGGGTTAGGGTTAGGGTTAGGGTTAGGGTTAGGGTTAGGGTTAGGGTTAGGGTTAGGGTTAGGGTTAGGGTTAGGGTTAGGGTTAGGTTAGGGTTAGGGTTAGGGTTAGGGTTAGGGTTAGGGTTAGGGTTAGGGTTAGGGTTAGGGTTAGGGTTAGGGTTAGGGTTAGGGTTAGGGTTAGGGTTAGGGTTAGGGTTAGGGTTAGGGTTAGGGTTAGGGTAGGGTTAGGGTTAGGGTTAGGGTTAGGGTTAGGGTTAGGGTTAGGGTTAGGGTTAGGGTTAGGGTTAGGGTTAGGGTTAGGGTTAGGGTTAGGGTTAGGGTTAGGGTTAGGGTTAGGGTTAGGGTTAGGGTTAGGGTTAGGGTTAGGGTTAGGGTAGGGTTAGGGTTAGGGTTAGGGTTAGGGTTAGGGTTAGGGTTAGGGTTAGGGTTAGGGTTAGGGTTAGGGTTAGGGTTAGGGTTAGGGTTAGGGTTAGGGTTAGGGTTAGGGTTAGGGTTAGGGTTAGGGTTAGGGTTAGGGTTAGGTTAGGGTTAGGGTTAGGGTTAGGGTTAGGGTTAGGGTTAGGGTTAGGGTTAGGGTTAGGGTTAGGGTTAGGGTTAGGGTTAGGGTTAGGGTTAGGGTTAGGGTTAGGGTTAGGGTTAGGGTTAGGGTTAGGGTTAGGGTTAGGGTTAGGGTTAGGGTTAGGGTTAGGGTTAGGGTTAGGGTTAGGGTTAGGGTTAGGGTTAGGGTTAGGGTTAGGGTTAGGGTTAGGGTTAGGGTTAGGGTTAGGGTTAGGGTTAGGGTTAGGGTTAGGGTTAGGGTTAGGGTTAGGGTTAGGGTTAGGGTTAGGGTTAGGGTTAGGGTTAGGGTTAGGGTTAGGGTTAGGGTTAGGGTTAGGGTTAGGGTTAGGGTTAGGGTTAGGGTTAGGGTTAGGGTTAGGGTTAGGGTTAGGGTTAGGGTTAGGGTTAGGGTTAGGGTTAGGGTTAGGGTTAGGGTTAGGGTTAGGGTTAGGGTTAGGGTTAGGGTTAGGGTTAGGGTTAGGGTTAGGGTTAGGGTTAGGTTAGGGTTAGGGTTAGGGTTAGGGTTAGGGTTAGGGTTAGGGTTAGGGTTAGGGTTAGGTTAGGGTTAGGGTTAGGGTTAGGGTTAGGGTTAGGGTTAGGGTTAGGGTTAGGGTTAGGGTTAGGGTTAGGGTTAGGGTTAGGGTTAGGGTTAGGGTTAGGGTTAGGGTTAGGGTTAGGGTTAGGGTTAGGGTTAGGGTTAGGGTTAGGGT
>NW_026947515.1:46401084-46656084 GCF_034190915.1 Cavia porcellus | reverse complement strand
GAAGACTGAGTCTGCTCAGATCTCTGTTTAGATCCGAAGTCAGAGAGATGGTCCAGTCAGAGGTGCAGGACACCATGGCACTTAGCAGGAACCATGGCTAAAAAAGGCCCAGTCCAGGCTGCCTCATCCATCAGTGAGTTCTAAGGAAAGTGTCACCCCCTCTACACTGTACAGGAGAGAGCTGGAATGGTTGCTGAGCTCCTCCCTAAGCCTGAGGCCCCCTGTCTCACTCAGGGGAGCTCTGTATGAGGTCAGTCTGTTACAGAGCTCAAATTGACTGAATGTTTTCCACCCAGGTGCAAATCTGAACTGTCACATGTGGACTCACCATAGCTATGGAGGAGGACAGGTGTTTACAGGGTGCAGGCCAGGAGATGGAGGCACAGCAGGCAGGTCAGTGTACAAAGCCATAATAAGAGACCAGGCACTCACCAGCTCCAGTTTCCTCCAGCAGTAACCACACCCTGCAAGAGTGTGCATTAAAAACTGAGTAACTGAAAGGAGTTACTCACAAAATTATATATTATGGAGATAGTTTGAAGCTAAAAAAGTAAATGGTAGCATCCATAAATAAAATGAGATGTGACCCTTAAAGGATATGTGATGTCCATTGATGTCCCCAAAGCACACGAATCAGAAGGAAACAGTCTGATGAACAGAGCAATAAGGAGCACAGGCAATGGATAAACATCACAGCTGCTTAATAACAACAACAAAGCTGGGAAACAATAAGTGCACTGGTGAATTTTATCCAGTATGTGATAAAGAATGAATACTGATTGTTTATCAATTCTTCCATCAAGTTGAAGAAAAAAACCACCACCAACTTCTTTTAAGTGACAAGTCATCCTGAGAATGAAGCCAGACAATAATGTGTTAAAAATAAAATAAATGAAAACATTCTGTTGGCTAATATTCCTAAGGAACACACACAAAAGTATTCAGCTAAATGTTTGCCACATTAACTCACTAGCATGTTCAAAATTAACCAAAACTATCAACACTGGGCTCAATCTCAGTGGTGCAAGAATGTTCCCTCTTGCACAAACTATTAGGTGTCGCTTACCACATTCACAGCATAAGGCACAGCTAACCCCTGAAGAGATTTGGGAAAACAGCTTTGAGAAGCTGAAAAGGTCACCATTTTTTCATGATAAAAATCATTCATAAACTATAAGTAGGAGGAATGGACCTCTGTACAGCATGACAAGCTCCATCCTTGACATGGTGCTCAGGGGCTGACAAGCTGCACGCTTAGCTTCTAGGGTCAGGAAGGGGACAAGGCTTGCAAATTTTTTCAACATACAGTACTTGAAGTCCTGGCCATAGAATTTAATCCGGAAAGAGAAAGCAAAGACTTCCAAATCAGAAAGGAAGAATTAATTGTTGTTGCAGTTCTCCTGAGGGTGCAGCATTGTATATAAGAAATTTAAACTCCATTGACAACCTTATAGAACAAATTCACAAATCACTTAAATTGCAGGATACATGAGCAACATGCCCTAATCAATTCATTACTATGTACTACAAACAAATTGTAGCCTCAAATACAAAGAACACAATTCATTTCACAAATAATCAAAAATAACTAATGATTAGGGAAATTGAAGCAAACTCACATCTTCTTGGAATGCAATAAGGAGAAGAGCACTAACAGAAGAAAAACTATACTGTGATGAGAGATAGGAAGAATTCATGTTATAATGTACATGCTACACAGAGCAACCAGGTGTTTCAGTGCCATTCCTGTCAAAGTATCAGTGCCATTTTCCTAGAAACATAAAAAAAAATGAAAATTCACAAAGAAGTACAAAGAGTCATCCTATAGCCATAGAAAGAACATTAAAAGTAGAGGCATCAAAATACTAGTTTCCAGGTACTATAAAGTAACAGTAGTCAAAAGGGGTTTAAACTGGAAGAAAAGGACCACAGACTAAAACAGCTTGCCCAGATGCACACCAAGTGACAAAATCACTAGGAATTTTATTTTGTTTCTTCTTTCCTTTCCTTTTCTTCCCTATTTTTTCATTTTCTTTTTATAGTCAGGGTCTCCCTGTGTCATTGTAGCCTGAGCTGAACTCAGAATATGTTGCAGGCTTGTCTGGAACTCCCAGGAACCCTGCTGCCTCAGCCACTTGAGTACAGGCATTACAGGCATTTTCAGCATTCCTTGCTCAGCCAATAAGTTTTTTTTTTTTATTTAAAGAGAAAAACAAAACTAAACAAAGCAAGACAGTAAAAGGCTAGAAGCAACACAGAATTTCATGAGAAAAACGTACAGTAAGAGTTCACCAGTTAATAGATCACATATTGTCAACTTACAAACAGCTGTCCAGATTACAAAATTAAAGCACACAAAGTGGAGATTAATACAGTGAGATTGCAGTCAGTTCTGTTCAGTGATCCAAGAAAAACTCAGCAATATGGTTCTCTTTCCTACACATTTAAATAAACCTGCAGTTATATCCTTGAGATCACTTTCCTTCCTCTCTTTTTTACACTAACAATCACACATTGTAGTTTCCACTACTTCCACAGTTTTTAAAACTTTTTCTTTGAAGAGGAAAAGAAAAAAATTTGAAAAAAAAGGCCAAAAAACAAAAAACAAAGCAAGATGGACAAAGAAAAACCCAATGTGACAAAGCAAAACAGAGTCATTTAGATTAGAAGGATGGACATAGCATAAAATGAAAAAAAGGGGGGGGGGATTACTGTGTGATCAACAATGGTTACCATTATGCTTCTTGTTATCCTAAAAAGAGTAGCCTATATCAGCTAGTATAAAAGAACTGAACAAAACTGTACATAAGACCAATAAAACCACATTGGAGAGCTTACAGGATTCCAAAGAAGATAATAGTCAAATAATAACGGGCATCATAGAATATCTGCTTGCCTTCCAAATGGTTCCCTATACCCTCAAACTTGATACTATTAAGCAAAACAGAATATAATAAAATCAGTCAGAACTAGATATGGAGAACACTACAGGGGTTCAAATCAGGTTAATAGGGAAACAAAAAATAAATTACTATTATCTATCGCACTATTTTTAATTTAATTTTCCCTTAGTTAAAATATACTAAGAAATAAATTAATTTTTAAAAAAAGGAAAGAAAAAGGGGGGGACTGAGATTTAAAAAAAGAACATATCAATATAACAACACTGGTTAGAATCGAAAAATTTAACCATCATTGTGTTTCACCTCCAGATAGCTTGACATTAATAGTAGTTACCATAGTGATTCTTTCCTTGAAATATTTGAGTCTAACTTCGTATACTATAGCATCAAATTTATCAAGACAGTGTGAGACCATTCAAGAGAATGAAATTGTTGCAGGGAATTTAGAACCAGCTAGCAAAACCAAACATCATTTTCTATATTATCTTTTTGTCTATAAAAAACTTGCTTATACTATTGCCTACATTAAGATATAATAAGGTACCACATGTTAGAACCAATGGAAACAAATGAACAAAAACTTTGGCTTCAAAAAAGGATGATATTAAATCAGCGCTAGCTATTATGCTCTTATTCTCTTCAAAATAGTCATTTGTAGTATCACAGACAATATAATTAAAACACCCAAATTAAAACCATTCCAAGTAATGAGTAGAAACATTATATGGCTTCAAACCAGTGTGACTGGGAATCATGATTACCATGTACTTTCATGTATTCTTATTGTTTCTTACACTAGGGAAACTATTTGGTATTTATACATGTGAGTTTGATTTATTTCACTTATAAGTATGGTCTCGAGCTGCATCCATTTATTTATAAATGTCTCAATGTGATCATTCTTTATAGCTTAGTAGTACTCCATTGTATAAAAATACCACAACTTTTTTATCCATTCCTTAGTTGATGGACACTTCGGTTGTTTCCAAGATCTGGCTATTACAAATTGTGCTCCTATAAACATGGGTGCACATATATCACTGTGGTGTGATGCTTTCAGTTCTTCTGGGAATATGCCTAGGAGTGGAATAGCTGGGTGCTTCCAGTCCCAGCTTTCTGAGAAATCTCCAGACTGAGCTCCACAATGGTTGCACCAGTCTACACTCCCACCAAAAAGTGCAGGAGAGTTCCTTTTTCTCCACAGCCTCTCCAGCATTTGTTATTGGTGGTTTTCTTGATCTTGGCCATTCTTTCAGGAGTGAGATGAAATCTCAGTGTGGTTTTAATTTGCATTTCTCGAATGACTAGTGATGCTGAACATTTTTTCATATATTTATTTGCCATTTGTATTTCTTCATCTGAAAATTGTTTATTCATCTCCGATGCCCATTTTTGGATGGGGTCTTTGAATTTTGGGGGTCTGATTTTTTTAATTCTTTGTATGTTTTAGACAGAAGTCATTTGTCTGAGGGACAGTTCACTAGGATTTTTCCCAGTTTCTGGGTTTTCTTTTTACTATGTTAGAGATTTCTTTTGATGTACAGAAACTTTTTAATAAGATGTGATCCCAGTTATTGACTCTGGGAAGTATTTTCCGTGTGGTTTGAGTCTTGTTCATGAATTCTCTACCTATCCCTATGTCTTCAAGGTTTTTACCCAATTTGTCTTCCATTATATTTAGTGTTTCTGTTTTAATATTTAGATCTTTGATCCATTTAGATTTTATTTTAGTATATGGTTACAAGCATGGGTCTAGTTTTAGTTTTTGGCATATGGAGAGTCAGTTTTTCCAGCACCATTTATTAAAGAGACTGTCATTCTTCCAGTGAACCGGTTTGGCCCCTTTAGCAAAGATGAGGTGGTTGAGTGTGTTTGTAGTTGTGGCTGTATCTTTTAATCTATTCCATTGGTCTTCGGCTCTCTTTTGATTCCAGTACCATGTTGATTTTACTACAGTTGCTTTGTAGTATAACTTCAAATCAGGGATTGTGATGCCTCCTTCCTTGCCTTTGCTGCTTAGAACTGTCCTTGCTATTCTAGGTCTCTTTTGGTTCCAGATGAATTTTAGGATTGATTTCTCGAGATCTATGAGGTATGTTGATGGTATTTTTATTGGGATTGCATTGAATCTGTATAACAGTTTTGGGAGAATGGCCATTTTCATAATATTTATTCTTCCTATCCATGAGCAAGGGATGTCTTTCCATTTCCTGAGATCATTTTCAATTTCATTTTTCAATGTATTGTAATTTCCCTGTATATGTCTTTCACTTCTTACGTGAGAGTAATTCCTAAATATTTCATTTTCTTGGTTGCTAGTGTGAAGGGTGTGGCTTCTCTTATTTCTCTCTCTGTGATTTTGTTGTTAGTATATAAGAATGCTATTGATTTTTGAGTATTGATTTTGTATCCAGCCACATTGCTGAATTTATTTATTATATCTAGGAGTCTTTCAATGGACTTTGAGGGTCTTCTATGTAGAGTATCATATCATCTGCAAATAGTGATAATTTAACTTCTTCTTTTCTGACCTTACACATTTTATTTTTCTTTCATGTCTAATTGTTCGGGCTAGTATTTCCAGTACTATATTAAATAGGAGCGGTGACAGGGGACATCCTTGTCTTGTGCCTGATTTAAAGTAAAGGACTTCAATTTTTGGCCATTTAGTATGATACTGGCTGTTGGTTTGTCATAGATGGCCTTTATTATGTTGAGTTAAAAACCATCTATTGCAATTTTCTGTAACGTTCTTATCATAAATGAATGTTGTACCTTAACAAAAGCTTTTTCTGCATCTATAGAAATGATCATGTGATTCTTACTTTTGACTCTATTGATATGGTGGATTACATTTATTGATTTATGTATATCGAACCATCCTTGCATACCTGGAATGAATCCCACTTGGTCATGGTGTATAATCTTCTTGATGACTTGCTGCATCCTATTTGCCAATATTTTATTGAGGATCTTTGCATCTGTGTTCATTAGGGAGATTGGTCTGTAGTTCTCTTTTTCAGTTGGGTCTTTCTCAGGTTTTGGTAGTAGAGTATTATTTGCTTCCAGGAATGACTTAGGAAGGATTGCTTCCCTTTCAATTTCATTGAAGAGTTTGAGGAGTGTCGGCATTAGGTCCTCTTTGTGTTTCTTGTAGAATTGTGCAGTGAATCCATCCGGGCATGGGCTCTTCTTTGTAGGTAATGACTTAATTACATTTTCGATTTCATGAATAGAAATTGGGTTATTCAGCAGTTTTACTTCTTCTTGACCTAGCTTTGGTACTTCATATGCTTCTAGAAATCTGTCTATTTCTTCTGTGTTATCTAACCTTTGAGATTAGAGGTATTTGATATAGGTTTTGATGATCTTCTGTATTTCTATAGGGTCTGTAGTGATTTCACCTTTTTCAATCCTTATTGCATGAATTTGAGCTTTTTCTTCCCTTTTTAAAATAAGGTTGGCTAGGGGCTTATCAATTTTATTTATTCTTTCAAAGAACCAACTCTTTGATTCATTGATTCTTTGTATTGTTTTCGTAGTTTCTATTGCATTGATTTCTGCTCTGATTTTTATAATTCCCTCTCTTCTTTTGGCTTTGGGCTTGACTTCCTCTTCTTTTTCTAGCTGTTTGAGGTGTAGCATCAAGTTATTTATTTGTATTTGTTCTGTTTCCTGATGTGGGAACTCAGTGCAATAAATTTCCCTCTGAAGACAGCTTTCATTGCATCCCACAGATTCTGGTAAGTTGTATTTGTGTTTTCATTTGTTTGTAGGTATTGTTTAATTTCCTCTGTGATCCACTGATTACTCAAGAGTGTGTTAGTCAGTTTTCATGTGTTTATGGGATTTTTGCAGTATCTTTTATCATTAATTACTAATTTCACAGCTCTATGATCTGGTAACATGCAGGGGATGATTTCAACTCTTTTGCATTTCTTTAAATATGTTCTATGAGTTAATATATGGTCTATTTTAGAGCATGACCCACATACTGGTGAGAAAAATGTGTATTCTGTTGTTGTTGGGCGGAATACTCTGTATATGTCTATCAATTCCATTTGTTCACAGGTGTGATTCAGTTCTTTTATCTCTTTGCTGATTTTCTGTCCTGTTGATCTGTCCATTGGTGTCAATGGTGTGTTAAAATCTCCTGTTATAATTGTATTACTGCTAATTTGGTTTTTCATTTCTGATACTACTTGTTTTATATACCTGGGTGCTTTGGAATTTGGAGCATATATATTTAAGATAGTTTTCTCTTCCTCTTGAAGTTTTCCTGTAACCAGTATGTAGTGACCTGCTTTGTCTCTTCTGATCATTATTGGTTTGAAGTTCACATTGTCTGCAAACAGAATAACTACCCCCACTTTTTTGGGGGTTCCTGTTGCATGAAGTATTGTTTTCCATCCTTTGAGTTTCAGTCTGTGAGTATCCTTTTGGGTTAGATGGGTTTCTTGTAGGCAGCATATGGTTGGATTTTGTTTCTTGATCTATTCTGCCAGTCCATTTCTTTTAATTAGTGCATTGAGAGCATTTACGTTAATGGTTATAAGTGTTATATATTGGCTTATTAGTGACATTAGTGCAGCAAAGTTTAAAAGTATACAGTTTTCTAGCATTTTAATTTATTGTTTCTAAGGAGGACATAGATTTTTTTCCACAACAAAAAGAAAGGTGATATCACAGATGAAGGCCAAACTGTGGACCCCAGTGCATGACCTCACTTCCTTGGCGATAGGTCCAAACAGGCCTCTGAAGGCTCAGGTCACTAGGCAGTTGGCTCAAGACAGTGAGCAGGGAGCAGGTTAGGCTGCTTTCCCAGAACACGAGACCCCAGCCTCAGGATCCCGCATAGGTAGACTATGTGGGAATGGCTGAAAAAATGGTTCTCTCATCCCAGAGCCTTCAGGGTGCTTGCGGGCAAATGCCAAATGACAAGAGCATTAAAGGACATGGCTCACTGTCCCCAGCCTTCTGGCACCCAGAGGCAGGAGAGAGACCAGGACAGGTGTTACTAGACTCAGCTACAAGCCACTCAGACTCACTGAGTCCAGCAGAGTAACATTAAGGCCTGACCACCACTGTGAATCCCCCTACACAATTCTTGCCCTAAGTCAAGTGTGACTGGGTCTGACATGTGCTGAGGGCAGATCTTTGTGGGCTGGTGCAGGTCCTGGGAGGATGCAAGCTTGGGCCACTGTCAGGTTCCCACCCAAGACCGGGCTGGCAGAGCAAAAGGGCAGCACCCCTGTCTAATCCACAGTCTCCAGATTCATCTTCTGTCTTCCTGGGTAGAAATATGGGACAGAGCTGTCTGTCTTACAGAAATATAATATTATCTGTGTTCACAAAAGAAAACCAATGGAGCCTCTAGCTTCTTGCCAGAAGCTGTGCTCTGCCTCAGCAGAGTGGCATATAGGACACCAGTCTAGAGGCAGTCACAAAGCTATGTGTTCCATGGCCTTGCAGCAGACTCTGGGACCCACAACAGGTGCTGGCTCAGGCACAAAGTGTGTGTTCAGAAAGGACTATAGAGACTCTCAGATGACAGAGCGTATCTTCGGGTCAGTGCTACACTGTACTTAACTGTCAGCATTTGCTTGAAACTGTAGGCAGGGTTATTGACCCTCTGATTATCCATGGAAATTTAAAAAATGTTTTCTAAGGAAAGTAGAAAAAGAAACAGTTATGTACAGCTATGTTTCATTGCAGTACACTGACAGCTCTGAACCAAGCAGACAATGTCATGAGGCTGGTGATATGCACATCACCACCTCAATAAGGCCAAAGGTTCTACAAATGCTGGAGGTAAACTATGGAAATTCTTTAACAACATAAACAGTTGAAATAAAATATCCTGAATATTCACTTAATATACCAAATATAAACTAGGCCTGGTGGCTCTTGTGTGGAGCCCAGTACTTGAGATACTAAGGAAGGAGAATTGTTTGAGACCACTCTGGGTTATAATGTGACCTCAAGCCAGCCTGAACTTCATAGGAACATGCATCTGTAAAAAAGATAAATACATCAAATCTAATGAACATAATAGTGTACTAGTGATGGACTTGTGACATTAGCATCACTATCATATTTATACTGACCTGTAGTCTACTGGAAAACCTAAGTCACAGCCGACTTTACAATAAAATATCACACAGTTTATCAAATGGAGTACACTAGTGAGTACTTGTTGTTCGTCATTGGGGTTTGGTGGGGATGGATCAGTGCTTGCTGCTGCTCTCCACAGAAAAATGAATATTGCTGCAGTAACAGGAATCTGCATGAGTCACTGCAATATGTCCTTAACTCTTTGGGGAAGAGAGCCACTAAAGGAAGCACTGCACTAATGAGAATTACTAATTTTAGTCTTTTGAATACTTTAAAAACTGACTTCAGCAGTAGTTGAACTACTTACCTACATTTCCACCAACAAGATTAAATAGTTCCTTTTCTCCTGCAGTCTCATGAATGTTCTTTAGATCTTATGGTGATTAGTTCTCTCTGCAATGAAATGATGTCCCTATTTGCATTTATCTATTGTGCAAAAATGCTCAATAGTTCTTCAAGTATTTCTTGGCAATTTGTACATATGCTGAAAAATGTGCGTTCCTTTCACGTTCCTATTGGTTTTACATGTTAGCTGTCAGGGAGTAATAGGCAAAATTTCTCTCATTCTGTAGTTTATCTCTTCATCCTTTTGGTTTGACTTTTTTGTGGCATCTATGCTTATGCAGGAAGATTAAAATCTTACAAAGTCCTTTTTGCTTGTTTTGTCACCCTATCTTATTTTCTACACAAAACAGCAGCAGTAGTATTTAAAAAATGTTTTTTAATACCTCTACATTCAGAACATGGAATGTCTGGCTCTTTCATGTTTCACTATGCTTTATTCCAATAGAGGCATATTTGAGACTGCTGCACAAATTACCAAAAAAGTACACTTCCTGAGTAAAAGAAAAATCACAATTTGCAGTAGTGATTCTTTTATCCTATTGTATATTCGTATCCTATATTCTTGACCTCAACGCACTTGTTTCCTTAAACTTCAAATGCAGGCATAAAAACAACTGTTTCACACTCTGCTAAATCATCTAGCAATTGCCTCCAAAGTCAGCTTCAAAGCCATGATCATCCCATCTCATTCTCTCTTGATGCTTGAACTAAAGAAATCATCTTTAGCCTAATCTTTATAGCTAACTCCTTACCAATGCAATTATTTAAATTCAAAATGATCAAAAATTGCATATTTTTGTTAGTTTTTATAAAATAACAAGGAATATAAAAGTGACAGTTCTACTGTATTCAATACAAGAATGAATGGGTTAAATTGACAACTGCCCAAATGATGCTCAGGATGGTCACTGCATAAACAAATGTTTCACACGTGATTCTCCAGAATAACTGCTACATGGCCAACCGATAAAAGGACAACTACTGATGTGCAATTGTGAGCATTAAAAATGTTGATGCTGGGGAAGAAAGGGAGGAGATCTAAAGCATTAAGCAACATCTGCAGAACTTGAAGATATATTTTGAGACATGGTCACTCTAATTGTGTAGGTTAGACTCAACTTCCTCTTCCACTAATTTAAGCCTGCTGAAGTGCTAGGATTACAAGCATGCATCAACAGGACCAGCAAGATTTCTTTTCATGGTAAAATGAGAAAGTGGATGTACTCAGGATTTATGTCTTATAGATTCTTATAGATTCTATTATTAGCTGTACTACAAACTCCAAATATTCCCATTGCTGGTAAGCAGAAATATGCTGCAGGGAATCTGGCCACATGCTGTAGTGCATAGAGGCTGACAATGTACTTCACAGTGTCTTTTACTTTGTGAAGTACATAAGGTTTTCAGGTACAAAATAGATATAGTTTTAGTGGTGATTACATAAGAGGTGAGTAATTTACTTTCCCAAGGATAATTGAGACTTGGGCAAGCTATCTTCACTGGATTAGGGGTATTTAATTCAATGTTCAGTTATGTTTTCATGACACCACAGTTTTTAACAACATAATTCCTAAGCAGATTTTGTATTCAACAACACTGCATTAAACACATTACAAATTACATGAATGTTAAAATGGAAGTGAAAACCACAGGCCACAGGAAACCAACTGGGACTTATGGCCCAGTGTATGTGTTTAAAGATAATCAGTACACACCACAAACATCATGCACTGGTCCTTATAAATAAAGTGATATGTCATTATATAAATTCACAATTCAGTAAAACAGAACACAATCTGAATCTAAAATTAGCAAATTTACTTTGTACTGTGTTGACAGCTCAAAATTTAGGTTTCCCTTCATGCCATTACTTCAGTATTTTAGGCAAAAACAGTAATAATTACAAAATATATAATGCATTCACAGCATCAAGGAATAAAATAAAGGCATTTGCATGATACATCCAATAACAAGATTTTCCCCCAAAACAACTCCATATTTAAGAAAAATTGATTTCAATGTATGGTTACTCATAAATCATGCCAAATTTTATAATTTCTGGAGATATTGATATATGTACTGTGATGTGCTATTGGAGACAAGTTATGATTCTGTCAGTATGACACAATTAAAAATTCACAGTAGTATGGTTTACATTTGGTACATGTGGGGAAACCTTATTAGCAAATAAAGATGTAATATAAACATAACAAGTAAAATTCTGATGGTTAGAAAAACAAAGGTTTACTTAAATGACCAATTTTGGCTCCACTGAGAAACAAAATCAGGCAACACAATTTACATGGTATGATATCCAGTGATGTTAGGAAATCAGCAGATGTCTTGTCACAACTTGGAAAACATAACATTCATTAAAGTACAAGTTATGTGAAAAGAACACAACTTTGTCAAAAACACATGCTCCAAGCCTCTACAAATGTATATCTTAATGCCAAATATTGCATCAACTTCAGAAGGATCATTTATGAAAGAGAAAATGAAGCATGTGCATCAAAAGACTAAAACAACACCATGTTAAAATAAAATTCCCCCCAAAAAAGAGACTAGACTAACATCACTCTGAACAGTGAATAATAGTATTGCTCAATTTTATATCATAATGCTACAGAATTAGCATTGGGTTTCTTAGTGTCACTTCTTCAGAGAGAGTCTGTTCATTACATTATGCATTATATTATGTGTTCCAATAAATAGGTTAGAAATTCTTCCCATGTGTGAATCTCTACATCTATGTCTATCCTTTCTGTTTTATGGGGGAAAACAGATCAAAATAAGACAACAAAACAAATTCCTAGAAAATCATGATATGAAAGAGACACATAAGACCACAATATTAGGTGATATACAGTACTTACTATGATTTCTCTTGTTATTTTCAATAGAATTGTCCACATCATCAGGGACTATATAATTAAGCATAACATTATATAACTATTTTTATAAAAACACAACTTTGAAGACATTGTAAGAAGGCAAAGCACTTAATAATCAAACCTGATGTAGAACCCGTGGTTTCCTGCTAGGACCAGCGAGTCAGGCCAAGGCACGAAATCCCATCCCATTCTGGAGGAACTCCCTTCCTCACCTGGGGTCCGGGTGGTTGCTCACTGGGACCAGTGAGTTGGGACCAGCGAGTCAGAACCAGGGACTCGGGCCAAGGCACAGAATTCTTTCCCAGTCTGGGGTAACTCTCTTCCTCACCTCGGGATGAGCCCGCAGATTCCTGCCTGGACCAGCGAGTGGGGCCGAGGAACAGATTCCAATTCCAGTCTGGGGGAACTCCCTACCTTGCCAGCAAGTTCTGCCGAGGCATGGAATCCCATCCCAATCTGGGTGAACTCGCTCCCTCACTTGGAACAACACTTGAAGCTTGAAAATACAGCAAAATGAGAAAATGAAAGATCAAAATGCAATTTCAAACATCCATCCAATCCCAAAAAAGCCTAGGAGCCATGTGCATAGAAGAAAACACATTCCACATAACTGAAATACCTGAAATAACAGTAACTGAAATGAAGAAGCAAATTTGGGAAGCATTAAAGAAACTCAAACTAGAAATAATTTCGTAGGTAAAAAAAGAAATGTTAAAAGAAATGAAGGAGATTCTGAACATATCTAAAGAAGACACTGTTAAAAAATTGGAGGAACTACACAAAAAGATAGAATCCCTGGATGAACTCCATAAGAAACAAACAGAATACATAAAGCAGATGCAAAGTGATATACAGGAAATCAAAAACTATATTGAAAGTTGTAAAAACTGCCTCAATGAATATGAAGATAGAATCTCAGACCTCGAAGACAAGATTGCAGCCAGTAAACAGGAAAGGAAAGATCTTTTAAAAATAACAAGAAATCAAGAAATAACTATTCAACACCTGCAACATGATGCAAAGCAGAACAACATAAGGTTGATAGGCATAAATGAAAAAGAAGGGGACAACATAAAGGATGTCAAGAGGATATTTAGAGAAGTAATAGCTGAAAATTTCCCAAACAAGAGATTGGAAACCAATATCAAGATCAACGAAGCATATAGAACTCCAAATAGCCATAACCAAAATAAAACTACACCCAGACAAATAATAATGACCGTCCCAGAAATTGAGCAAATGAATAGAATATTAAAAGCTGTCAGAGAGAAGAGACAGATCACCTAGAAAGGAAAATGTATCAGAATCACAGCAGACTTCTCAGCACAAACAATAAAGTCAAGAAGAGCATACAGCGAAGTATTTCAGATCCTAAAGGAAAATGATTTCCAACCTAGACTGATGTACCCTGCAAAACTGTCCTTCAAAATCAATGGAGAAATAAGATACTTCTATGACAAAGAAAAGCTGAAAAACTTCATGATCACCAAGCCAACGCTGCAAAGAATACAAAGACAACTTAGATACATTTAGGAGAAAACCACTAAACAAAACAGACAGTTAAAAAGAGCAGAAAGATAAAGATGCAACAGCAGAAAGATAACATGTCAACAATAAATCAATATATAACAGTTCTAACCATTAATGTAAATGGTCTCAATGGACCAATTAGAAGAAACCAACTGGCAGAATGGATTAAGAAACAAAATCCAACCATATGCTGTCTACAAGAAACCCATCTAAACCCAAAAGGATATTCACAGACTGAAAGTCAAAGGATGGAAACAATACTTCATGCAACAGGAACCAAAAAAAGGGGGGATAGCTATTCTGGTTGCAGACAATGTGAACTTCAAGCCAATAATGATCAGAAGGGATAAAGAAGGTCACTAAATACTGGTTAGGGGAAAGCTCCAAGAGGAAGAGAAAACTATCTTAAATTTATATGCACCAAACTCCAGAGCACCCAGTTATATAAAACAAGTACTAACAAAAATGAAAAATCAAATTAGCATTAATACAATTCTAACAGGAGATCTTAACACCCATTGACACCAATGGACACATCAACCAGACAGAAAATGACAAAGAAATAAAAGATCTGAATCGCACCTGTGAACAAATGGACTTAATACACCTATACAGAGTATTTCACCCAACAACAAGAGCATACACATTCTTCTCAGTATTACATGGGTCATTCTGTAAAATAAACCATATATTAATTCACAGAGCACATTTAAATAAATGCAAAGTGTTGAAATTATCCCTTGCATGCTATCAGACCATAGCACTATGACATTATAAATTCATGATAAAAGATACTGCAAAAATCCCACAAACACATGGAAACTGAATAACACTCTTGAGTAATCAGTGAGTCACAGAGGAGATTAACGAAGAAATTAAACAATACCTACATACAAATGGAAACACAAATACAATGTACCAGTATCTGTGTGATGCAATGAAAGCTGTCCTCTGAGGAAAACTTATTGCATGAGTTCCCACATTAGGAAAACAGAACGAATACAAATAAATAACCTGATGTTATACCTCAAACATCTAGGAAAAAAAAGAGCAAGTCAAGCCCAACGCCAAAGGAAGAGAAGAAATTATAAAAATCAGAGCAGAAATCAATGCAATAGAGACTAAAAAAACAATCCAAAAAACCAATGAATCAAAGACCTGGTTCTTTGAAAGAATAAATAAAATTGAAAAGCCCCTGGCCAACCTTATTTAAAAAATGGAAGAAAAAGTTCAAATCCATGAATAAGGAATAAAAGATGTGAAATTACTACAGACCCTATTGAAATACAGAAGATCATCAACACCTATTTTGAAAACCTCTACTCTCAAAGGTTTTATAACACAGAAGAAATAGACAGATTCCTAAAGCATATGAAGTACCAAAGCTAGGTCATGAAGATGTAAAACTACTGAATAATCCAAATTCTATTAATGAAACTGAAAACATAATAAAATCATTACCTGCAAAGGAGAGCCCAGGCCCAGACGGATTCACTGAAGAATTCTACAAAAAATACAAAGAAGACCTAATGCCAGCACTCCTCAAACTCTTCATTGAAATGGAAAGGGAAGCAATCCTTCATAAATTGTTCCTAGAAGCAAATATTACTCTAGTACCAAAACCAGGGGAGGACCCAACTGAAAAAGAGAACTACAGACCAATCTCCCTAATGAACATAGATGCAAAAATCCTCAATAAAATATTGGCAAATAGGATGCAGCAAATCAATGAGAAGATCATATACCATGAAAAAGTGGGATTCATCCCAGGCATGCAGAGATTGTTTAATATATGTAAATCAATAAATGTAATACACCATATCAATAGAGCCAAAAGTTATAGTCACATGATCATTACTATAGATGCAGAAAAACTTTTGATAGGGTCCAACATTCATTTATGATACGAGCCTTGCAGAAAATTGGAATAGATGGTCCTTACCTCAATATTATTAAGGCTGGCAATGACAAAACAACAGCCAGTACGATACTAAATGGTCAAAAACTGAAGGCCTTTACTTTAAAATCAGGCACAAGACAAGGATGTTCCTTATCACAGCTCCTATTTAATATAGTATTGGAAACACTGGGCAGAGCAATTAGAAAAGAGAGAGACATAAAAGGCATAAAGATACGAAAAGAAGAAGCTATATTATCATTATTTGCAGATGACATGATACTTTATATAGAAGATCCCTGAAGCTCCATTGAAAGACTCCTAGATATAATAAAAAAATTCAGTAATGTAGCTGTATACAGAATCAATACTCAAAAATCAATAGCATTCCTATACACTAACAACAAAGTCACAGAGACAGAAATAAGAGAGGCCACACCCTTCACACTAGCAACCAAAAAAATGAAATATTTAGGAATTACTCTCATGAAAGAAGTGAAAGACCTATACAGGGAAAATTATAACACAATGAAAAATGAAATTGAAGATGATCTCAGAAAATGGAAAGACATCCCTTGCTCATGGATAGGAAGAATAAATATTGAGAAAATGGCCATTCTCCCAAAACTGTTATACAGATTCAATGCAATCCCGATAAAAATACCATCAACATACCTCACAGAACTTGAGAAATCACCCCTAAAATTCATCTGGAATGAGAAGAAACCTAGAATAGCAAAGACATTTAGAGGCATCAAAAGCAAGGCAGGAGGCACCACAATCCCTGACTTGAAGCTATACTACAAAGCAACTGTAGTAAAATCAACATGGTACTGGAACCAAAACAGAGCCGAAGATCAGTGGAATAGATGAGAAGATACAACCACCACTACAAACACACTCAACTACATTATCTTTGATAAAGGGGCCAAACATGTTCACTGGAAGAATGACATTCTCTTTAATAAATGGTGGTGAAAAACTGGTGCTCCCTATGCCTATAACTAGACCCATGCCTAGCACCAAGTACTAAAATAAAATCTAAATGGATCAAAGATCTAAATATTAAAACAGAAACACTAAATCTATTGGAAGGCAAATTGGATAAAAACCTTGAAGACATAGGAGTAGGTAGAGAATTGATGAACAGGACTCAAACTGCATGGGAAATTCTTCCCAGAATCAATAATTGGGATCACTTCTTATTAAAAACTTTCTGCACATCATAAGAAATTTCCAGTATAATGAAAAGAAAACCCACAAACTGGGAAAAAGTCTTAGTGAACTGCCCCTCAGACAGAGGACTTCTGTCTAAAACATATAAAGAATTTTAAAAATGAGACCACCAAAATTCAAAGACCCAATCAAAAAATGAGCATCTGAGATGAATAAACCATTTTGAGATGAAGAAATACAAATGACAAAAAAATACATGAAAAAATGTTCACCATCAATGGTCATTAGAGAAATGCAAATTAAAACCACACTGAGATTTCATCTCACTCCTGAAATAATGGCCAAGATCAAGAAAACCACCAACAACAAATGTTGGAGATGCTGTTGGGACAAAGGAACTCTAATGCACTGTTGATGGGAGTGTAGACTGGTAAAACCATTGTGGAGGTCAGTCTAGACATTTCTCAGAAAGCTGGGACTGGAAGCACCTTTTGGCCCAGCCATTGTACTTGCAGGCATATTCACAGAAGAACTGAAAGCACCATTCCACAGCGATATATGTGCACCCATTTGTATAGCAGCACAGTTTGTAATAGCCAGATCTTGGAAACAACCTAAGTGTCCATCAACTGAGGAATGGATAAAAAAGTTATGGTGTTTTTATACAATGGAGTACTACTCAGCTATAAAGAATGATCACATTGACATATGAATAAATGGATGCAGACTGAGACCATACTCATAAGTGAAATAAAT
This sequence comes from Cavia porcellus, assembly GCF_034190915.1. Classification (NCBI taxonomy): domain Eukaryota; kingdom Metazoa; phylum Chordata; class Mammalia; order Rodentia; family Caviidae; genus Cavia; species Cavia porcellus. Next base: position 46,638,469 of record NW_026947515.1, on the reverse strand, counting down.
CAAACTTACATGTATAAATACCAAATATATTCCATAGTATAAGAAATGATAATACATAGAAGTATGTGGTAATCATGATACCCAATCATATTGGTGTGAATCCATATAACATTTTTACTCATTAAGTGCAATGGTTTTACCCTGGGTTTTTTGATTTTAGTATCCGTGATAGTGTAAATAGCTATTCTGAAGAAAATAACACATCATAAAAGCTAGTGCTGATTTAATATCATCTTCTTTAGAACTCCCATCAAGTTATTGTACATGTTTCCACTGATTTTAACATGTTGTATCTTAATATATTTTAGTGTGATAGTATAAAATTTTTACAGGCAAAGAGATAATATAGAAATCGTTGTTCATTTTCTGTTAATTGGCTCTAAATACCCTGTAATTCTTTCATTCTCTTGAATGGCTTCACACTGTCTTGATGTGATTGATTCTATAGTACACGAAGTTATACTCAAATAATTCAAGGAAAGAGGCACTATGGTGACTACTATTATGTTAGATTACCTGGTGGTGAAACAAAATGATGCTTTAATTGTTCAGTTCTGACCCGTGTTGTTCTATTACAATGTCTCTTTTTTCTCGATCTCAACCCTTTTAAAAAAATTATTCCATTTTTTCTTATTCTTTTTCAATTAAAGGAAAACTAAATTTAAAAATAGCAGGATATATTATAGTAACTTTTTTTGTTTTCCTATTACCCTGATTTGAACCCCAGTATGGCTCTCCCCATCTTGTTCTGCCTGATTTTACTATATTCTATTTTGTTTGATAGTATCAAATTTGAGGGTATAGGCAACCACTTTGTAGGCAATAAGATTTACTATGATGCCTATTATCGTTTGACTATTATCTTCTTTTGAAATTCTGTAAGGTCTCCAGTGTAGATTTTATTGGTCTTGTTCTGTACTGTTTTGATCAGTTCTATTATACCTGATGATATAGGGAACTCTTTTTAAAAATAGCAAGAGGAACAGTGGTAACCATTTTTAATCACCTGATATTCTATTTTTGCTTCAAGTACTTATGCCCATCCTTATGTTCTAACCAACTCTGTTTTGTTAACTCACTTGAGGTTTTATTCTCTTCAAAAAGAGTAATAAGAACTATGGGAGTAAAAAAAACCCAAAAGTGTAATTGTTATTATGAAGAAGAGAGGAAAGGAAGGTGGTCTAAGGGATATAAGTGCCTGTTTGAGTGTGTAGGAAGGAAAAACATATTACTGAGCTTTTGTTGGATCATTGAACAGAACTGTCTGCACTCTTGCTGTAGGAATGTTCACTTTATATGCTTTAATTTTATAATTTGGACAACTGTTTCTAAGAAGACAGTATGTAACCTATTAACTAGTGATTTCTTACTGTATTTTTTTCTTGAAATTCTGTATTATTTGTACCCTTTTACTGCTTTTTTTTAATGTTTTTTTCTCCTTAAATAAAAAAAATAAACCTGGAATTTATATCTTTTATTTATGTACTTTTTTGGTACTGGGGATCAAACTGACAACCTCACACTTGCCAGGCAGGGGCTTAAGCCACTGAGCTAAATCCCCAGCCCCCCAATATATATCTTTGACATCTTATCATCTTCAGAGTAGTTGCCTCTACTCTTGGACTTGATACCAGCAAGCATACCAAATGTGAATAAAATCAGTCAAGGCCAAATAACATTCAAACAAACCAGCTTCAAATAACATCAGTCATAGCAAGACAATGTAAGTAATACAGGGTTTCAGTTTTAGTTAATAGGAAATTAAGGACAATTACCATCATGCTATAACCTGCCACTTTTGCGTTATCTCTCTGTGCCCTCAAATCTAATATGAGTATACAGACCATAACAAAATATAATCAAACTAAACAGAGCAACAGAACTACTGTAGCTTTTAAATCCTGATACACTTTTAACAATGTGCTCTGCCTTCTTTATTTAGGCAATTCCTCACCTTTCTCCTCCTCAGGATACTATTATTCACTGTTCAGAGTGATATTAGTTTAGTCTCTTATGTTCAATTTCAGCATACATAAAAATAAAGATGTCTACTATGAAGAGAATGAGACACATTATGGTAATCATTATCAACTTCTCCAAAATCAGTCTTGAAAATCACAAAAGCCTACATCATCCTGTAATTATTTGATTAGTTCTATAATGTTCAGTATATATTCAATGCATGTGAATATGGGAACAACTATTCTGAAGAAAACTAGAGACAGTAAGATAGAAAATGAACATCTCAGTGGACTTGCTTTGAAACCTGTGTTTCCTTGTTTCCCTATGAACTGTTCTGGTTTGTCATGTTTAATCTTACCATCTTTAAGATAAAAAACAAGTTTGTAGAACATATAAGCATAATAATAAGTTCCTGTTGGATCACTGAGGTGAACCGTTTGCAGTGTCATTATTTGACTATCACTTTGTATGTTTTAATTTTGTAACTTGAACAATTACTTCTAAGATGACAATATGTAACTAATCAACTAGTGATTTCTTATTGTTTATTTTTTAGAACTTCTGTATTATTTCTACATTTTTTGGTTTTTTTCTTTAATAATTATTCACCAAAAATATAAAAATTAAGGTTTAAAGACAAATGTATTAAGTACATGGGCACTATCCATACTTGAAAGTGAAACGCCCATTTCAGTTTACCATGTTTAATTACAAGATGCCATGTTTGACATCTAACTTCTGTGTTGATTATTTCTTCAGGTCTACTTGGAATGTTAAAGTAAACTTAGATGTAAACTGTCTGAAGAGTGCTGCTTTTTCTATGTTTTTAACAAGAAATATGGATTGCCATATTTCTCACACTGTTAATACACATATGATCCAGTGAGCTCTTTCAGATATGTAACAATGATCATGTGTACTAAGAGTATTCCCATAACACATAGGATTTATCTCTTGTGTGAGCTTCTTCATGTATTTCACTTACAATCTGGCTGCTGAAAGTGTCTCCACTTGCTTACGTAGCCAGTAGTTCATCCCCAGTGTGAATTGTTTCATGTGTTTTGCAATGACTGTATGTGGTAAAAGCTTTGCCACATTGTTATATACATAGGGTTTCTCACCAGTGTGGAGTCATTAATGTATTTTACAAAATCCATATGTGGTGAAAGCTTTCCCACATTCTTCACATAAACAGGGTTTCTCAACAGTGTAAATTTTTTTATGTATTGGACAATGAACATTTCTGCGGAAACCTTTCCCACATTCCTTACATATATAAGTTTTCTGCCCAGTGTGAAGTTTTTCACACATTACGCAATATGTTCTTGTGCTCAAAAAATTTTCATGATGCTTATATACACTGGTTTTATCTTAAGTGTGAACTTTCATGTCGCTTACAGTGTCCATGTCGGGTAAAATCTTTCCCACATTGCTTACATACATATGGTTTCTCGCCAGTGTGAATTCTTTCATGTTGCTTACAATGTTCATGTCGGGTAAAACCTTTCCCACATTGCTTACATACATATGGGTTCTCGCCAGTGTGAATTCTTTCATGTTGCTTACAATGTTCATGTCAGGTAAAACCTTTCCCACATTGCTTACATACATAGGGTTTCTCTCCAGTATGAAGCCTTTCATGCTTTTTACAACCTGCCCGTGTGTTAAAAGCTTTCCCACATTGCTGACATACATATGGTTTCTCTCCAGTGTGAATTCTTTCATGTTTCTTACAATGTGCATTTTCGGTAAAACCTTTCCCACATTGCTTACATACATATGGTTTATCGCCAGAGTGAATTCTTTCATGTTGCTTACAATTTCCACATTGGGTAAAACCTTTCCCACATTGCTTACATACATAGGGTTTCTCTCCAGTATGAAGCCTTTCATGTTTTTTACAACCTGCCCGTGTGATAAAGCTTTCCCACATTGCTTACATAAATATGGTTTCTCTCCAGTGTGAATTCTTTCATGTTGCTTACAACTTCTATGTTGGGTAAAAGCTTTCCCACATTGCTTACATACATAGGGTTTCTCTCCAGTATGAAGCCTTTCATGTTTTTTACAACCTGCCCGTGTGTTAAAAGCTTTCCCACATTGCTGACATACATATGGTTTCTCTCCAGTGTGAATTCTTTCATGTTTCTTACAATGTGCATTTTCGGTAAAACCTTTCCCACATTGCTTACATACATATGGTTTATCGCCAGAGTGAATTCTTTCATGTTGCTTACAATTTCCACATTGGGTAAAACCTTTCCCACATTGCTTACATACATAGGGTTTCTCTCCAGTATGAAGCCTTTCATGTTTTTTACAACCTGCCCGTGTGATAAAAGCTTTCCCACATTGCTTACATACATATGGTTTCTCTCCAGTGTGAATTCTTTCATGTTGCTTACAACTTCTATGTTGGGTAAAAGCTTTCCCACATTGCTTACATACATAGGGTTTCTCTCCAGTATGAAGCCTTTCATGTTTTTTACAACCTGCCCGTGTGTTAAAAGCTTTCCCACATTGCTGACATACATATGGTTTCTCTCCAGTGTGAATTCTTTCATGTTTCTTACAATGTGCATTTTCGGTAAAACCTTTCCCACATTGCTTACATACATATGGTTTATCGCCAGTGTGAATTCTTTCATGTTGCTTACAATTTCCACGTTTGGTAAAACCTTTCCCACATTGCTTACATACATAGGGTTTCTCTCCAGTGTGAAAGCTTTCATGATTTTTACAACCTGCTCATGTGATAAAAGCTTTCCCACATTGCTTACATACATATGGTTTCTCTCCAGTGTGAATTCTTTCATGTTGCTTACAACTTCTATGTTGGGTAAAAGCTTTCCCACATTGCTTACATACATATGGTTTCTCGCCAGTGTGAATTCTTTCATGTTGCTTACAATGTTCATGTCAGGTAAAACCTTTCCCACATTGCTTACATACATAGGGTTTCTCTCCAGTGTGAATTCTTTCATGTTGCTTACAATGTCCAGATTTTGTGAACCCTTTTCCACATTGCTGACATGCATAGGATTTCTCTCCACTGCAATATTTTTCATGGATCTGAACTTTGTGGTGTGTTTCTGCTTCTTTCACATTCACATTACCTTCTGCAGTACAAAGGAATACTTCTTTACACTGATTCCAAGATGTATGTCCATAGGATTTCCCTAGCTTGTCATTTCTGTAAAAAAAAAATCACATATAGGATTAATAACCATATTACAAAGTTTTTATTGAAGAGTTGAACAAAACTGTTTGCAGTCTCGCTGTTTGAATCCCCACTTCATATGTTTCAGTTTGTGTTTCATTAACTATTTCTATGAGCAGCATATGTAATCATTGTCTTTAGATTTCTTACTGTTTATTTTCACTTTGAAAGTGGTATTATTTCTACTTATTTTGTTTTTTTTAGTCTTTCCTTACATTAAAGAAAAAAAAGAAAGATTCACAGTGAAATGGGTCTCAGTTTAATGACTGCATTGATGTCAAGTTCTGTTTTTAATGCCTGCTAAGAAATTCTGACCATGAAGCAACAGAATGGCCTTGTAAGATATGTTGAAAACAACCATTCCCAAAAGACTGGCATACATTTAGAAATCTTAAAAATTGGTACTTTGAAATGCAGAATCTTTAGCTTCACTTTGGGCATGGGCACATATGTGTATCACATACAGATTATTCTGATATGTTTCCCCATTCCAATCTCCCTTCTGTCCTTAACCTGTAGTTCCCTTTTCCATATTGTCAGTCTTACTTTTCCCTATCAACTTTCTTTCATTACATTCCACAATTTATATTTTGGTGTCTCATCTAAAAGAAACCCTGTGACCTTTTATGTTTTATAGCTGAGCTATTTCACTGAATTGATGGGTGAAAGACCCATCTATTTCTTATGGCAAATGACATTACATTATTTATTTTTTGACATTATATAACACATTTTTTTCTTTTCTGGGCTGGGAATGAACAACAGGTATTAGCATAAAATCTGTAGCTTTTTAAAAATCTATTTTAAGAGATTTTTGCTGATCATTAAGCTGTGAAGTTTAAACTTGAAATTGCCATTCTGCAAAATCTGATTCCTATTGTGCTGGGTTTACAAGAATGCACAATCACAGAGAGTCTATTAATATTTTCCTTCTCCACAAATCCAGTGATAGATAGATAAGCTTCAAGGCCTGATCTGTTATAACTTAATCTGCTTTGTATGTGAGTAAGCATGTATCAGTATTTTATGCAGATTTGAGATTTTAAAAATATCCAGGACAAGTGTGAGGGGATCAATTTCTAGAGACAACTGCATACTGATATTCAAAATGAGTGCAATAACATTCCACCAGGCTACTAAGAATGTTAATCAGAATGGCTGATTCTCTACAGAATGTCTTGGAAACATGAGCACTCAGTTTTCTTTCAAATTCTATTGCAAACTTAGCAATTGTTTGATAATGAATGTGTTATATTCACATGTAGACATGGGTAGAAAAACTGAAGGCAACTCAAAGTGTATTATTTTCGTATTCATCTATATGCAATGTCATACATTTTCATGATTTAATTCGCTCATATATACACTAGCTTATACATCTTCAGAGAATATTACTGACATTAAATTGAATGGTGTCTCTTTCTTTGGTTGTCATTTTTCTGCTACTCACTAATTACTGAGGAACATTCCTCTCCTTGTGAGTGCGAATTACCTTAAGTAGCTCCAGTAAATTTTGCCTTCTTTTTCAGCTTCCTGGATATCCCCGAGTCCTCCTGAATTGTAGACATAGAAATACCAGGACTCTTTAGAGTAATACATACAAATTAATAGGTTTTGTTTAGATTTATGATATAATGTGTCCAGGTCTGAGCTATTTTTAAAAATATTTTCATATTCTTTTTCATGAAACATCACTAATGAGCAAGAAACAATATTCTGACAGCATGAGGGGCAAAAAGATTTTATCCTTACCTATCAGAGTCATGTTCCTAAAGATTTCGCCCATCACATCTCTGTAGAGCTTCTTTTGGGATGGACTCAGCAAAGTCCACTCCTCACTGCTGAAGTTCACGACCACATCCTCAAAGGTCACCACCTCCTAAAGGATCATACATATATTTCTCAATGGAATGTTGAGACCCCAGGTTTGGGATATCTTAAATTTTCTCCTAGAAATCTGAATCAAAAGCAAAGTGTGGTGGTGCATATCTATAATCCCAGCACTCAAAAGGCTGAGACAGGATGGCATCAGTGTGGTCAGGGCAATTCTAGGCTCCATAGGGTGTTCAAATCCACCTGATATACATACAGAAAGCTTGTCTCAATAAAACAAAACTAAACTAAACAAATACAACCAAACAAAACAGCTGAATGAAGACTGATTTCTTCGAATTTTAATCCATGTCTTGGTCATTAATTTTGTGTATATACACATTTCTGAAGACAGCAAATTTGATGCTAGATTGCAACTCACTGCTAATGTAACAGCCAAATAGGAACACTGATTCTTGTGCTGAATCATGGCAAGATTCCCCTTGCACTGTCTCTAAAGCAGAGCTCACAGTGAGAAGCCTGCAGGACCAGCAACCACAAAGCACAGAGGCAGATAAATATCCCATCAATTGACTGGAAAGTCAAGCAAGCACCTCCCCTCCCCGGTCAGCAGTGGTGGTTTGGCAAATTGCAGCCCTTCCAGGGGGAAAACCAGCAGCAGCTCCTGAGATCCATGCCAACCTGGAATTTAGGACACTGGGAAGCCAGTCAAGCACCACTTCTCCCTGGTAAGTGGTGGCAGTCTGTCAGACTGCAGCCCTTCCAGGGGGAGAACCAGCAGCAGCTCCTGAGATCCATGCTATGTTGAAACTTAGAATGCTGTGAAACCAAACAACCAGCCTGTCTCGCTAGTAAGCAATAGTGAACCTACTGATGCACCACCTAGAATCAAACATCCCACTTCCCTATCCCTCTTCTCCTGTCACCCCCCACCATTAGCAAATGGGAACCAGAAATCTGAGCATCTCCTGGGAAGTTGACCATAGCAAATAAGGGGGACTTCCTTCTACTATTTCTTTTAAGGAAAATGTTTTTATTATTGTTTCACTCTATTCTGATTAATGGTACTGCTCCATTCAATATTCTGTTTGGATAAGTTCTATAACATTCTGTATTTAATGTCACTTTGATATATGTGATTAAAGAACAACTATTACAAAGATAACAAAATATACTGTGATACCTATTACTGTTATCCCAGTAACCCGTTGTGAAGTTGGGTACCAATTTCACTGTGTGATCTTAGTTGGCCTTATGCTGCCTTGTTCTGTTGTATTTTACCAATTTCAATATTCAAAAAAAATCTTATCAATCACTTTGATAGACTACAGATGATGTCTCTTCAAATCTCATTTAAGCCAATGAGTACTTTGTTCTTAATATACTTAAGCAGAATTTTGAAACATTAATTTGCTTTCATAGAACAAAACATAAATAACATCAAATATGGTACATAAATAATAACTCAAGTGTTAGTGGAAAATGGCTGTATTTTTAAAATATGTATATAAAATGAAACCAGGCCCAAGCTGTAAATTATACCTCACTGTCACCAAGTGATCACTTTCAATTCAAATATAAGAAATATATCTTGGGAGGCTGGTGAAGGAGTTCTTCCTTGAATTTGGGGCTATCCTAAGTTACAGAGCTGTCTAAAATAGACAATCCCTGACTGAGACACCGAACAAAGTGAAACTTAAAAAGAGACTGCATAAGATATCTTTGGTTTGTTTTAAAACATTATAGGCACACAATACAGAAAAATTCCAACAACACACAACACTTTCTGAGGAACAATGTGGATATCTTCCATACTACACAGAAAACACTTTCATAGTTGGGTATTTAGCTCAGTGGCATGAACGCCTGCCTGGAAAGCATAGTTCACCAGGTGTTTGGGAAGCCTTTCTCCACTGAGGCACACTACTACAAATCCCTGAATTCTCAGGACCTTTGTCACTACCTGTCCTGAGGATGGAAATATGAGAACATACTATAATTTAAGGAGATCACTATAAATACAAAAAAGCCAAGTTTAAGTTGAGCCATTGTGGCCATGAGGCCACATATTACAGACATTAATAAATTCCAGACATTCCAGATCTGCTACTCTGAGGAAAGTGAGCAGAGACCAAGTTCATTACTGCTCTACAAGCTACAAATCATCATGGTCAGGGTCTTCCCAAGCTCCTTCCAATGCCTAAGATGGTGGAGTTATCAGGCTAGCAATGAATTTGAAAGATGATACTTGAGTCTGCTGCTCTCATAGTGAAGCCAGGGGTTTGGGGACCCCCAAATCACCCTTGCCAATAGCAAGAGGCAAAAGGGACAGTGAATGACCCATGGGCAATGCTGCAGGACCTCAGAAGCTGAAGCTAACTAAATACCTGGGGCTCCAGACACCGGAACTACTCCTAAATACTTGTAACTGGTTTCACCCAATCCACCCTATTTCTGGGCTTCCATCCACAACCTCACTATTCCATGGTTCCAGGATCTCTCAGGTTCTTTGCTAATCAAGCCACAGGACATCGAATGTACTAAATGAGATCCAGCAAGCATTTTGCTACCACTATTGTACTCAGAACAGATAAATCATGCTGAGACAACAGAAGAGACAGAAGTCACATCCAGCAATGGCCCGCCTGATTGGACAGTTCATATAGCCTGCCCCTTCATCACTGATTGCGTCCTGCTCTACTGCTCTCCATCTGAGTCAAGAATAAACAGGGAAAGGAACCCCTCCCTGAAAGCGAGGGTCCCAAATGATAGACTGTATTGCAGAGACTTCTGGAGCTGTCATTCTTCTACAGTGGTGAACTCAGCTCGACAGAGCAGTGTTTGTACTGAAGAGCTTTACCTCAGGCTTTTAATTTTCAAATCCGTTTTATTTCAAGGAAAAAAGAGCGCATCAAGTAAAATTGAATTTCAAAACATGTCAATCAGGGAGCAAAACTGGTATATACATTGCACATTGTCATCCCCAGATCATTCACCCAGACCACAAGACATCTCTAATCAGTTTTCCAAACAGTCTGTTACAGGCACCTGAGTTACTTAAATACTCTTGGCATGAACCAGGGCTAGGTCCTCCAAGGAGCCCATGCAGGAGACCAGATACCTTACAACTATGGGGAAGACTGACACCTCATGCTATGGGCCAAGGCTCAAGACAATGATAAGCAAATTCTTCCATATCCTAAGGATAGATATTCTAAATAGTTCCCTAGCACTCTGAGGAAGTCAGGAGTCACCATTCAAAGAAATGTATCCTTATCCTAAAGAGTGACATTCTAAATAGTTCCTATCATACTGAGGAACTCAGAAGTCACCCTCCCAAACCCCTAAGGGAAGAGTCACAGCTGCCTAAGAATGCCTGCTTTCTATGTGACTCCCTTCCCCCTTTGTTCCCAATTTAATCAGCTTTACCTGAACTTAATAATCCTATTGGGTACCATAGCTCTTTCCCATCTTATACCCATTTACATTGTGAGTTTCTAGTTTTCCCCACCTTAAACTCATTTCACCACATGATTTTACTCTATAAAGTTCCCTGGAAAGGACAATGTTTGGCAACCTGCTCAGGACTCCTTCGCTCTCTGAGGCAGCTTTCTTTCTCTCAATAAGTACATTCTTATCTTAACCTCTGTTGTTCCTAAAATTCATTCTTTGACTTTACAGAAAAAAAAAACCCTCACATTAAACATAGTAGACTGGGAGATTCATTCTGCTATAGCAATATCGATATAAACATTTTTCTTGCTTGAAGTCAGAGAAATCAGTTAAAGTTTGTATCACACAATGTTGATCTCACCTTGCCAGGTATAATTGCATTGAAGGCCTTTATCCCTGCCTTTAAGTGCTGCTTCTTTTTCTGAAAGTCAACTAATCTGTAATTTTGGCTATGGAATCTAAAATGCATTAAGGAAATGACTCAAAATTTCTTATGAATGGTTTATCACCAGCTGTGGAGGCAGTCAGAGAGCAAAAATTCTTTGTTTTGATTTCTTCATTCAAACCAAAGGATGTATTTGAAAGAGTTTTACCCTAGAAACAATTACAGGACCTCATGGTGGTTGTTCAAGGTGGAAGAATGTGAAATCAGGGGTGCTTACTCATATGGTCACTTCCTCTTTTCCCCTTGAATACAACTTCCTCTTTCCTCCCCAGGGTCCTAAAGAAAATTCCCATCAGCTCCTGGCATGACATAAATGTCCCTTCCAAGCACCACATGCAGTCAAAAGTCACATATACGCCATATCCCCCTAGTCAGTTGGAAAAAAAAAAGCTGAAGTTTAAGTTGAGCCATTGTGGCTATGAGGCCCTGCATAGCCTCATAGTCTTGGTGGCTGTGGGCTCCTCTCCATATTCTTTAAGTAAAGGACCACGTTTACATTTCTTATATTCTGCTTCTCTATTGTGCTAATTTATCTCCTCAGTAACCTCAGTAATCTAACCCATTTTAAACCTATCTCACTACATGATTTTATTCTATAAAGTCCTTAGAAAAGACAGAGTCCTTTGCTACTAGCTCAGCACCCCTTCTGTTTCTCTCAGACAGAAACTTTCTGATAGGATTTTTGGTGTAGTAAAGAAGAGAATATTAATTCAAAATGGCCTTTATTCTAAGATGATAGAACCCCAGGACCACTGGGCATCTGGCTTTTTCTTCTGGAAATGTGTGGGAGGCATACATATAGTTTTTGACTTGGGTGGTGCTTAAAGGTGGCATTGGTGATATGCAAGTAGCTGATTGAGATTCTTTTCTGGCCACAGTAGGTTGAATAGGAGAGAGGAAAGTGACTTCAAGGTAAAGTCCACTGATTCCACTTCCCACTTTGAAAATATCCTATTTAGAGAAAAATACTTTCACTTTCTTTCTCTCAATAAATATACTCTGCTCTTCAACTCTGTTGTTCCTAAAATTCATTCTTTCATTTTAGAGAACACAAACTTATACCAGACATATAAGGTCAGGAGTTTCATTCCACTATATCATGGTGTGGCTGCCTGTATTTCTAACTAACTCAGCTGCCTGTAACTTTAAGAATTGTTTACCAATTTGACTTGGAGTAATTGTAGCAAATAAAATGTTCTTAATGGATATAGGGAAGTATACCATTAAATTGAAAAAAATGATTATCACAGTTTTTTGACCCAGCATTAGCCAACATTTTTAACTTTCAAGTATGTGGGAAAACAAAAAATAAAAACAACTCAGAAAATAGCAATCTTATAGGGGACATTACATCATTCACTGTAATTGCCATGTTATCTTCAGGTATTTCTTAGACCACAAAAGAAACATAGAGCCTATTAAATAACACGTATCAGTTTCAATAAATGTGCTCATAGCCCTGCATCTTGAAAACTGTGAATTTTTTTTTGTATGAGGGTTTGCACTCATAACTTTTGGCTCTCCAGGCAGCTGCTTGTGTCACTGAGCTCAATCCCCAGCCCCAACAACTTTAGATACTAAATATAACTATTAACAAGGTTTAATTTGCCATTGACCTATTTAGTTATAGACTTTGTAAACCTACATTTTCACGAATGAAATTATTTTCTTTCTTTGCAATTTATATTACATTTTTTTTTAGGTATGACGTATCAAAGTTACAACCTAGCACTTCCCAGGAAGGCGTTTCTGCCTGCTGAGCTAAAGCCCTGGCCTGTATTAATGAATATTTTTAAATGTATAAACATCATCTTATCCATTCAAATAGTATTGTGATTTCAGCAAAGGATGTCAATATAGACAGAAATTGATATACAATCAGAGAGGAAATGGAACCTCAAGGAGTCAATGCAAAAAACTAAATACAACAATCACTGCTACAGGCACAGCTTTAGAAAGGCAGACCTGAAGGTGAAGATGCAGTGACCATGTCTACATGCTCCTGAACAGAAAAACAACAGCTTGAAATGTACTACAGTTACCACCACCTCCTCCAGGAAGTCCAGATATGCATCAATTACCATACTCAATGACCAGAACAACTGGCCTATTGTTCCCACAAAATGCCTTGGCTCTTTCCACATACCTTTTCTCGCTGACTTGTTCCCCTGATTAATAATATTAGTTAAGCAGCTATAAGCTTATAGGTTGATTGTAGTTTGAGACCCTCACTGTACTCACATTGTGACTTTCCTGCCTAAAAAATTCTGACCAGGAAGTAACAGAATGGCCTTATAAGACATTTTGAAAACAACCATTCCCAAAAGACTGGTACACACTTGGAAATCTTAAAATTTGGTACCTTTTGAAATGCAGAATCTTTAGCTTCACTTTGGGCATGGGTACATATGTGTATCATATATAGAACATTCTGGTATGTTTCCCCATCACAATCTCCCTTCTGTCCTTAACATGTAGGTCCCTTTTCCATATGGTCAGTCTTACTTTTCTCTATTAACTCTCTTTCATTTCATTCCACAATTTATATTTTGGTTTCTCATCTAAAAGAAACCCTATGACATTTTAGGTTTTATATCTGAGCTATTTCACTGAATTGATGGGAGAAAGAACCACCAATTTCTTATTGCAAATGACATTATATTATTTATTTTTTGACATTATATAACACAATTTTTTTTCTTTTCCATGCTTGGAATGAAGAACAGCTATTAGCATGAAATCTATAGCTTTTTAAATCTGATTTAAGAGATTTTCACTGATCATTAAGCTGTGAAGTTTGAACTTGACTTTGCCATTCTGCAAAATCTGATTCCTAGTGTGCTGGATTTACAAGAATGCACAATCACAGAGAGTCTATTAACATTTTCCTTCTCCACAAATCCAGTGATAGATAGCTAAGCTTCTTCAAGGCCTGATCTATTATAACTCGATCTGATTTGTATATGAGCAAGCATGTATCAGTATTTTATGTGCATTTTGAATTTTTAAAAATACATCCAGGACAAGTATGAGGGGATCAATTTCTAGAGACAAATGCACACTGATATTCAGAATGAGTGCACTTAACATTTCACCAGCCTTCTAAGAATTTTACTCAGAATGGCTGATTCTTTAGAGCATGGCTTGGAAACATAAGCACTCTGTTTTATTTCAAATTCTATTGCAATCATAGACATTTTTAGATAATGAATGTGTTGTATTCACATGTATATATGGGTAGAAAAACTAAAGGGAGAATGTCATAACTCAAAGTGTATGCCTTTCATACACATCTATATGCAATGTCATACATTTTCATGATTTAATTCCCTCATCATACATACCCTAGCTTATACGACTTCGGAGAATATTACTGACAATAAATTGAATGGTGCCTCATTTGTTTGGTTGTCATTTTTCTACTGACTCACTAATTACTCATGAACATTCCTTCTCCTTGTGAGTGCGAATTACCTTAAGTATCTCCAATAAATTTTGCATTCTTTTTCAGCTTCTTGGATATCCCCAAGTCCTCCTGAATTGTAGACATAGAAATACCAGCGCTCATTAGAATAATACATACAAATTATTAGATTTTGTTTAGAGTTATGATATAATGTGTCCAGGTCTGAGCTATTTTTAAAAATATTTTCACATTGTTTTTAATGAAACAGCACTAATGAGTGACATAAAACATTCTGACAGCATGAGTGACAAAAGTATTTTGTCCTTACCAATTGCAGTCATGTTCCTAAAGGTTTCGCCCATCACATCTCTGTAGAGGTTCTTTTGGGATGGACTCAGTAAACTCCACTCTTCATTGCTGAACTTCACCACCACATCCTCAAAGGTCATCACCTCCTAAAGGATCATATATATATTTCTCACACAAATGTTGAGACACCAGGTTTGTGATATCTTAAATTCTCTCCTACAAATCTGAATTAAAAGCAACGTGTGGTGGAGCATATCTATAATCCCAGCACTCAAAAGCCTGAGACAGGATGGCTTCCATGAGTTCGGGCAATTCTAGGCTCCATAGGGTGTTCAAATCCAGCTGATATACGTACAGAAAGCTTGTCTCAATAAAACAAAAAAAAAAACTAAACTAATAAAACCAAACAAAACAGCTGAATGAAGACTGATTTCTTCAAATTTAAATCCATGTTTTGCTCATTAATTTTGTATATATACACATTTTTGAAGACAGCAAGTTTGATGATAGATTGCAACTCACTGCTAATGTAACAGTTAAATAAGAGCACTGATTCTTGTGCTGAGTCATGGCAAGATTCCCTGTATACTGTCTCTAAAGCAGAGCTCACAGTGAGAAGCCTGCAGGACCAGCACCCACAAAGCACAGAGGCAGATAAATATCCCATCAATCAACTGGGAAGCCAAGCAAGGACCTCCTTTCCCTGATAAGTGGTGGCAATGTGGCAGACTATGGCCCATCCAGGGGCAAACCATCAGCAGTTCCTGAGATCCATACCGTGCTGGAATTTAGGACACTTGGAAGGCAAGCAAGCACCACTTCTCCCTGATAAGCGGAAGCAGTCTGGCAGAATGCGGCCCTTCCAGAGGGAGAACCAGCAGCAGCTCCTGAGAGCCACACCATGTGGGAACTTAGGATGCTGTGAAACCAAAGAAGCAGCCTGTTTCCCTACTAAGCAATAGTGAACCTACTGATGGAAGGTCTAAAATATAACATCCCCTTTGCCTACCCCTCTTCTCCTGTCACCCCCTGTTAGCAAAGGGAACCAGAAATCTGAGCTTCTCCTGGGAAGCAGACCATAACAAAGCAGACCATAACAAATAAGGGGGACTTCCTTGTACTATCTCTTTGAAGGCAAATATTTTTTTATTACTGTTTTGCTCTATTCTGATTAATGGTATTGCTCTATTCAATATTCTGTTTTGATAAGTACTATAATGTTCTGTATTTCATCTCATTTTAATATACGTGTTTAAAAGAACAACTATTATAAAGATAATAAAATATGCTGTGATACATATTACTGTTATCCCAGTAACCTGTCGTGAAGTAGTGTACCAATTTCACTGTATGATCTTATTCGGCCTTTTTATGCCTTGTTCTGTTGTAATTTACCACTTTCAAAATTTAAAAAAAGAAATAAAAAATCTCATCAATCACTTTGATAGGCTACAGATAATGTCTCTTCAAATCTCATTTAGGCCAGTGAGTATTTTGTTCTTAATATACTTCAGCAGCATTTTGAAACATGAATTTGGTTTCATAGAACAAAACATAAATAACATCCAATATGGTACACAAATAATAACTCAAATGTTAGTGGAAAATACTGTTTTTAAAAAATAAGTATATAAAATGGAACCAGGCCCAAGCTGTAATTTACAGCTCACTGTCACCAAGCGATCACTTTCAATTCAGATATAAGAAATATATCTTGGGAGGCTGGTGAAGGAGTTCTTCCTTAAATTTTGGGCTATCCTAAGTTACAGAGCTGTATAAAATAGAGAAACCCTGACTGTGACACCCCACAGACAAAGTGAAACTTGAAAAGAGAATTCATAAGACACCTTTGGTTTGTTTTTAAGAATTATAGCCATACAATATGGAAAAATTCCAACAATATTGACACTTTCTGAGAAACAATGTGGATATCTGCCATACAACAAAGAAAACACTTGCATAGTTGGGTATTTAGCTCAGTGGCATGAACGCCTGCCTGGAAAGCATAGGTCAGGAGTTTGATCCTTGGTACAAAAAAATCCACATTTTACCTTCATGACACTGGGGCATAATTAGAGATAATCCAAGTTAGATCTCAAGTATGGAACAGAAAATTCATGGGTTGGCAAGGATGTGAAATACTGATTGTTGCCAGAGCTGGTGTTGATCACCTCAAGGAAGCAATCAGAACCCAACTTTAACTTCATACTTACTCTAAGAACTACCTGAATTTCAGTGAAGACCCTCTCTGTTGTATGTCCTGCTATTGGCTTCCTGCATCCTGTCAGTCACTTGCACATCCTTTCCATGCTCCTCTGATCCATCCTCAGCAGGAAACCCTTCATGCCAAACAATTGATATCACTGCAAAATTTCTATTTAGAGCATCTCCTTTACACCACTTAGTAAAGTCCATTGCAGAGCATTTCCATATTTAAACTGTCTATGAACAACCAAACTACTAAATCAGGTCTTAATTCAGATGACACCCCTATTCCTTTCCGTTTAGAACGGTGTGATGTGTATATGTCCCTGCAAATGCCTAAATTTTGGCATTTTTGATGATAATTTAACAGGTAGCCCTTTGTGGAATTCGTCATTAACAAATTTTTACCCTGTCCTTGATAACACTTTCATATTTGCTTCATTGTTCTCAAACTTCAAAACTCTATGGCTGTGCTCACAAACCTAGTCTGTGAGCAGGGGTGCCACATAAACAATTAAGTATGTTCAGAAATTATTTTGCACTGTTCTGTATACTACACAGGAGTTTACCAGGTGTTTGGGAAGCCTTCCTCTACTGAGGCACATTACTGCACATCTCTGAATTCTCAGGACTTTGCCACTACCTGTCATGATGATGGAAATATGAGAACATACTATAAATATAGGAGACCACTATAAATACAAAAAAGCCAAAGTTTAATTTGAGCCATTGTGACTATAAGGCCCTGCATTACAGGCATTAATGAACTTTGGACATTCCAGATCAGCTACTCTGGGGAAAGAGAGCACAGACCTAGCTCATTACTGCTCTACAAGCTACAAAAAGCATCATAGTCAGGGTCTTCCCAAGCTCTTTCCAATGCCTAAGATTGTGGAGTTACCTGGCCAGCAGTGAATTTCAAAGATGATACTTGAATCTGCTGCTGTCATAGTGGAGCCAGGGTTCTGGGGACCCCAAATCACTCTTGCCAACAGCAAGAGGCAAAAGGGACAGTGAATGACCCATGGCCAATGCTTGAGGACCTCAGGAGCTGAAGCTAACTAAATACCTGAGGCTCCAGACACCAGAACTACTCCTAAATACTTGTAACTGGTTTCACCCAATCCACCCTATCTCTGGGCTCCCATCCACAACCTCACCATTCCATGGCTCCAAGATCTCTCAGCTTCTTTGCTAATCAGGCCACAGGACATCAAAAGTACTAAATGAGATCCAAAAAGCATTTTGCTACCAGTATTGTACTCAGAACAGGTAAATCATGATGAGACATCAGAAGAGACAGAAGTCACAGCCAGCAATAGCCGTCGGATTGGACAGTTCATATAGTCTGCCCCTTCATCACTGATTGACTCCTGCTCTACTGCCCTCCTTCTGAGTCAAGAATAAACAGGGAAAGGAACCCCTCCCTGCAACAGAGAATCCAAAATGATAGACTGTAGTGCAGAAGCTTCTTGAGCTGCCATTCTTCTACAGTGGTGAACTCAGCTCAACAGAGGACTGTTTGTACTGAAGAGCTTTACCTCAGGCTTTTAATTTTCAAATCCATTTGATTTCAAGGAAAAAAGAACACATCAACTAAAATTAAACATCAAAACATGTTAATCAGGGGGCAACACTGGTATATACATTGCACAGTGTCATCCCCATGTCATTCACATAGAGCACAAGACATCTGTAATCAATTTTCCAAATAGTACTGTTACAGGGAACCTGAGTTATTTAAATAGTATTCGCAGGAGACAGGGCTAGGTCCCCCAAGGAGCCCATGCAGGAGACCAGATACCTTGCAACTATGGGGAAGACTGACACCTCATGCTATGGGCCAAGGCTGAAGACAAATGAAAAGCAAATACATCCATATCCTAAGGATTGATATTCTAAATAGTTCCCTAGCACTCTGAGGAAGTCAGAAGTCACCATTGAAAGGAATGTTTCCTGTTAAAGACTGACTTTCTACATAGTTCCTGTCATCCTGATGACCTCAGTAGTCACCCTCCCAAACCCCTAAGGGAAGTCACAGCTGCCTAAGAATGCCTGCTTTCTATGTGACTCCCTTCCCTCTTTGTTCCCAATTTAATCAACTTTACCTGAACTTATAATCTTATTGGCTACCTTAGCTCTGTCCCATCTTATGCCCATCTGCATTGTGAGTTCCTAGTTTTCCCCTCCTTAAACTAATTTCACCACATGATTTTACTCTATAAAGATCCCTAGAAAGGACAGTATTTGGCAACCTGCTCAGGACCCCTTCTCTGTCTCAGGCAGCTTTCTTTCTCTCAATAAGTATATTCTTCTGTTAATTTCTGTTGTTCCTAAAATTCAGTCTTTGACTTTACAGAACAAAAACCTCATATCAGACATAGCATACCTGGAGATTGATTTTGCTATAGCAATATCAGTATAAACTTTTCTCTTTCTGGAAGTCAGAGAAATCAGTTGTAGTTTATATTACACAATATTGAACTCACCTTGCCAGGGATACTTGCATTGAAGGCCTTTATCCCTGCCTTTAAGTGCTGCTTCTTTTTTTGAAAGTGAACTGATCTGTAATTTTGGTTATGGTATCGACAATGCATTAAGGAATTGAATCAAAATATTTCTTATGAATGGCTTATCTCCAGCCATGGAGGAAGACAGATAGCAAAAATTCTTTGTTTTGATTTCTTCATTCAATCCAAAGGATGTACTTGAAAGAGTTTTGCCCTAGAAAAATTACCAGACCTCATAGTGGTAGTTCAAGGTGGAAGAAGGTGAACTCAGGGATGCTTACTCACATGGCCACTTCCTCTTTTCTCCTTGATTACAACATCCTCTTTCTTTCCCAGGGGCCTAAAGAAAATTCCCATTAGCTCCTAGCATGACATCAATGTCCCCTCCAAGCACCACATCCAGTCAAAAGTCACATATACCCCGTAACCCCATAGTCAGTCAGAAAAAAATAAAAGCCAAGCCCTTAGTGGCTGTGGGCTTGTCTCCACATTCTTTAAATAAAAGGCCACTTTTACATTCTTATATTCAGCTTTTCTATTGTGCTAAGCTACCTCCTGAGTAATATCAGTAATCTAACCCACTTTAAACCATTTTCACCACATGATTTTATTCTATAAAGTCCCTATAAAAGCAAAGTCCTTTGCTATCTGCTCAGAATCCCTCCTGTTTCTCTCAGACAGAAGCTTTCTGATAGGATTTTTGGTGTAGTAAAGAAGAGAATATAAAGTCAAAATGGCCTTTATTCTAAATATATGGAGAGAACCCCATGACCAATGGGGGTCTCACTTTTTCTTTTGGAAGTGTGTGGGTGGCATACATATAGTTTTTGACTTGGGTGGTGCTTAAAGGTGGCATTGCTGATATGCAAGTAGCTGATTGAGATTCTTTTCTGGCCACAGGTAAGTTGAATAGGGAAAAGGAAAGTGACTTCCAGGTAAAAGTCCCCTGGTTCCACCTCCCACTCCCAAAATATCCTATTTAGAGCAAAATACTTTCACTTTCTCTCTATCACTAAATATATTCTGCTCTTCAACTCTGTTGTTCCTAAAATTCATTCTTGCACTTTAGAGAACACAAACTCATACCAGACAAAGAAGGTCAGGAATTGCATTCCACTTTATCACGGTATGGTTGCCTGTATTTCTAACTAACTCAGCTGTCTGTAACTTTAAGAATTGTTTACCAATTTGACTTGGAGTAATTGTAGCAAATAAATGTTCTTAATGGATATAGGGAAATATATCATTAAATTGAAAAAATGTTTATCACAGTTTTTCTAGCTAGCATCAGCCAACATTTTCAACTTTCAAATATGTGGGAAAACAAAAACTAAAAACAACTCAGAAAATAGCTATCCTTTAGGGGACAGTACATCATTCATTGTAATTGCCATGTTATCTGCAGGTATTTCATAGACCAAAAAAGAAACATTGAGCCTCTTAATTAACAAGCATAAGTTTCAATAAATGTGCTCATAGCACTGCATTGTTGACAACTGTGAATTTTTTTTTTGTATGAGAGATTGAACTCATGACCTTGTACTCTCCAGGCAGCTCCTTGTATCACTGAGCTCAATCCCCAGCCCAAACAACTTTAGATACTAAATATGACTATTAACAATGTTTAATTTGCCATTGACATATTTAATTATAAATTTTGTAAACCTACATTTTCACGAATGAAATTATTTTCTTTCCTTGCAGTTTAAATTACATTTTTTTTTTAGGTACCAAGGATCAAAGTTACAACCTAGCCCTTTCCAGGCAGGCATTTCTGTCTGCTGAGCTAAATCCCTGGCCTGTATTAATATTTTTAAATGTATAAACATCAGTTAATTCACTCAAATACTATTGTGATTTTAGCACAGGATGTCAATGTAGAAAGAAATTGATACACAATGGGAGAGGAACTGGAACTTCAAAGAGTCAATGCAAAAAACTAAATACAACAATCACTGCTACAGGCACAGCTGAAGAAAGCCAGAACTGAAGATGAAGATGCAGTGACCAGGTCTACATGCTCCTGCAGAGAAAACAACAGCTTGAAATGTACTACAGTTACCACAACCTCCTCAAGGAAGTTCAGATAGGCATCAATTACCATACTCAATGAGCAGAACAACTGGACTGTTGTTCCCACAAAATGCCTTGGCTCTTTCCACATAACTTTTCTGGCTTATTTGTTCCCCTGATGAACAATATTAATTAACCAGCTATAAGCTTATAGGTTGATTGTAGTCTGAGACACACACTGTACCCACATTGTGACTTTCCTGTATAAATGACCCCTGACAATAGGTCTGTGGCCAAAACACTGAAGGCCACTCCTGAAAATCCAGGGATATTCTTGTCTCATTTTTTTCTAAGAAAATTTTTTATCTTCTTTTGGTTTGTAACTTCCTCACTTCTCAATGTTGTGAGCCATTAAATTTGGTGCAGTTGCCATCAAACATGGCAGAATTATATTTCTCTTATTTCAATCTAAATATGAAATGTCTGTTAAAGGCCATGTTCCAAAGCCTGGATTTCAAGCTGCTTGTTTGCCTTGAGCTTAACATTTCCATGAGCTTTTATAAGTCCTCCATTTAGTGAACTGCAAATGTATTGGAGGAAGGAGGTCACTGTTGTGCTGTAGCACTATAGGTGTCATTCCTAAATCTGTGTTTGTCACTGCCTCCTGCATACCACTACATGGCCTTTCTTCTTCTGCATCATCATTCAATAATTCCCATTTTGCATAAGTCAACTTTCACTCAGCTCTATTATTGATCTTTTTAAATAGTCTTTCTATCACCTTGGTTGTTTATTATTTTCATTTTAGTTTTTGCTTTAAAGACATAGTCTCACTTTGGAGTTCTGGCCAGCCTTGCACTCACTATGTAGGTTAGGCTGTCTTTGAATACATGGCCATTCTCCTGTTCCAGCCTCTTCATTGCTGGGGAAAAGAGGTGGGCATCATAGCACATGGCATTTGTCTTATTATCCTCTCCTTTAAACTACTATTCTTTCATTTCAGTGGCACTGTCATTTAATCTTGGTGTTTGCTTGTGTCAGTAAAGTTTTCTGAAGCTTGCGTTGAGTTTGTGAACAACAATACAGGAATCCAAGCAACCCAATTGAGAAATGTGGAATTTCATTAGATGGTCTCAGGACTACTTGTACACAGAACCCCCACACCTATTTCAAGATCTAAACAAGAGGCTTTGAACTGGAAAGTTACAGATGTTTTAAAAGATAGAATCACAAAAAGATCCTGTTGGAAATCATTTAGCTAGAATCTTATAATATTTTTTGGATGACAACTGTATTCTGCTTCTTCTGTTGAGCAGGTCAGTTTATTTCTTTGGGTATAGCTCATTTTGCTTTTCTCCTGGGACTTCTACCCTGAGTGATTTTCCATTTTTCAGGGTAAAATACAGGGCACTAGTTAAACGCAATGCTCAAGATGGCATCTATTATGACAAGGTACAACACAGCTAAAATTACAAGCCTCAATATATTCTAGGGTAAAAACACACATATCTATAATCCCAGCACTCAAGAGCCTGACACAGGAGTGCTGCTTTGAGGTTAGGGCAATTCTGCACTCCATAAGGGGTTCAAATCTAGCTGACATCCATAGAGAAAACCTGTCTCAGTAAAACAAAACTAAACTAAACAAATAAAACCAAAGAAAACAGCTGAATGGAGACTGATTTCTTCAAATCTTAATTCCATATCTTGGGGATTCATTTTTTGTATATACACATTTTTGAGACAGCAAATTTGATACTATATTGCAACTCACAGCTAATGTAACAGCCAAATAGGAGCACAGATTCTTGTGCTGAGTCACTGCAAGAGTCTCTGTGCACTGTCTCTAGTGCAGAGCTTATAATGAGAACCTATAGGCCCAGCATCCATAAAGCACAGAGGCAGACAAACATCTCATCAATCACTCTGATGTACTACCAATGATATCTCTTCAAATCTCAATTAGGCCCCTAAGTCCTTTGTTCTTAATATACTTAAGCAGCATTTTGATATTTGAATTTGGTTTCACAGAACAAAACATAAATAACATCAAATATGGTACATAAATAATAACTCAAATGTTCACGGAAAACTGCTGTATGTAAAAAACATATAAACAATGAAACCAAGTGCAAGCTTCCAATTATACCTCAGTGTCAACAAGTGATCACTTTCCACTCAGATAGAAGAAATATATCTTGGGAGGCTGATGCAGGAGAACTTCCTTGAGTTTGGGGCTAGCCTAAGTTACAGAGCTGTCTGAAATAGATAAACCCTGACTGAGATACCCCACAGACAATGTGAAACTTGAAAAGTGACTGCATAAGACACTTTTGGTTTGCTTTAAAAAATTTAGCCATGCAATATAGAAAAATTCCACAATGTTCAACATTTTCTGAGAAAAAAGGTTGATATCATCCATAATATACAGAAAACACTTTCAGAGCTGGGTATTTAACTAGCAGCATGAAAACCTAACTTGCAAGCTTGAGATCATGAGTTCCATCCTTGGTACAAAAAAAATTAAAATTTCATCTTCATTATACTGGGTCATAATTTGAGATAATCAAAACTAGATCTCAAGTGAAGAACACAGAATTCATGGGTTGACAGGGATGTGGAATACTGATTGTTAGCAGAGCTGGTGTTATTCACCTCAAGGAAGAAATCATAATTCAATTTGAACTGCATGCTTACCCTAAGAACTACCTGACTTTCAGTCAAGACCCTCTCTGTTGTATGTCCTGCTATTTGCACACAGTGTCCTGCTGGTCACTTCCACATCCTTTCCATGTTCGTCTGATCCACCCTAAGCAGAAAACCCTTCATGCCTAAACTATTGATATCCCTGCACAATTTCAATTTAGGGCATCTCCTTTACAGGAATTAGTAAAGTCCATTACAGAGCATTTCCATATTTAAACAATGTATATGATCAACCAAGCTATTAAATTAGCTCTTAACTCAGAGATAACACCCATATTCCTTTCCATTCAGAAGGATATCACGCATATATGTTCATGCAAATGACTAAATTTAGGCATTTTTCAGTGAGAATTTAACAGGCACCCCTTTCTGAAATTTGTCCTTAGCAAGCACACTTTACCCTGCCCTTGATGACACTTTTATATCTGCTTTTTTTTCTCAAAATTCAAACCTCTATGGCTGTTCTCACAAACATAGTCTATGAGCACATGTGTCACATGAAGTATGTTCAGAAATTCTTTGCACTATTATTTATCATACACAGGAGTTCACCAGGTGTTTGGAAAGCCTTCCTGCACTGAAGCACATCACTATACATCTCTGAATTCTCTTGATTTGCCAACACCTGTCATGAGGTTGGAAATGCAAGAACATACCAGAAATTTAGGCAATCCCTATAAATACAAAAAAGTACAGGTTTAAGGAGTGCCTTTGTGGATATGAGGCCCTGCATTACATACATTTATAAACTTTAGAACATCAAGATTGCTTATCCCTGGAATGAGAGCAGAGACCAAGCTCAGTAATGCTGCCCCAGCTACAAAATGCATCAGAGTCAGGGGCTTCCCAAGCTGCTTCCTCTGCTCCTTATGATGGAGGTGCCAGGACAGTAGAAAATTTCAAAGATGATACTCCAGTCTGGTGCTATCATAGTTAATTCAGGGTTCTGGGGACACAGAATCATCCTTGTTCCCAACAGGAGAAAAAGGGAAAGTGGACGACCCAAGGCCAATGCTAGAAGAGCTCAGGAGCTGAAGCTAACTAAATACCTGAGTCTACACACACCAGAACTGCTTCTAACCACTTGTAACTGGTTTCTCCCAATTCCACCCTATTTATGGGCTCCCATCCAAGGCCTCACCATTCCGTGGCTAGAAGGTCTCCCAGATTCTTTGCTAATCAGGCCACAGGACTTCGAAACCAGTAAATGAGATCCAGCAAGCATTCTGCTCCCAGTTTTGTAGTCCAAACAGGTAAAAAATGTGTACACACCGGAAAAGACCCAAGAGACCTCCTGCCACAGCTCACCTGATTGGACATTTCATATAGCCCGCCTCTTCATCACTGATTGACTGCTGCACTACTGTCTTCTTTCTGAGTCCAAAATAAACAGGGAAAGGAACTCCTTCCTGCAAGAGAGGATCCCAAATGTTAGAAAGTAGTCAGAGATTTCTGAAGCTGGTTGTCTTCAACAGTGTTGATCTCAACTACACAGAGGAATATGTGTACCAAAGTGCCTTACCTCAGGATTTTCATTTCCAAATCCATTTCATTTCAAGGATAAAAAGAAAAAATAAAACTAAATTTCAAAACGTATGAATTGTGGGGCAACACTGGTATATACGTTGCACACTGTCATCCCAGATCATTCACCCAGAGCACAAGACATCTGTATTCAATTTTCCTAAAAGTACTGTTAGGTGGAGCTGAGTTAGTTAATTATGATTAGCAATGAGACAGGGCTGGGTCCTCTGAGGAGCCCATCCAGAAACCCAGATACCTTGCAACTATGGAGAAGATGGACAACTCCTGCTATGGGCTAAGCCTCAAGACAGAATATCAATAACTTCATCCATATCCTAAGGACTGATATTCTAAATAGTTCCTTAGCACAATGAGGAAGTCAGGAGTCACCATTCAAAGAAATGTATCCTCATAAAGACGGACATTTTAAATAGTTCCTATTATCCTGATGACCTCAGTAGTCATCCTCCCCAACCCCTAAGGGAAGATTCACTGCTGCCTAACAATGCCTGCTTCCTGTGTGACTCCCTTCCCCTTTTGCTATCAATTTAATCATCTTTACCTGAACTATTTATCTTATTGGCTACCATAGCTCTGCCCCATCTTATGCCCATCTGCATTGTGAGTTCCCAGTTTTCCCACCCTTCAACCCATCTCACCACATGATTTTACTTTATAAAAGTCCTTGGAAAAGACAGTCTTTGCCCACCCAGTCAGGACACATTTGCTCTCTTTCTCACACAGCTTTCTTTCTTCCAATAATTATATTATCTTGACTTCTGTTTTTTCTAAAATTCATTTTTTTACTTCAGAGAACACAAACTCATACCACACACAGTAGACCTGGAGTTTCATTACCCTATAGCAATAACAGTGTAAATTTTTCTCTTTCTTGAAGTCAGAGAAATCAGTAAATGATTGTATTCTTAAATGTTGATCTCACCTCTTAAGGGACATTTGCATTTAAAAGCTTTATCCCTGCCTTTTAGTTCTGCTTTTGTTTTCTGAATGTGAACTGATCTGTAGTTTTGTTTATGCTATCTACAGTGCATTAAGGAAATGACTGGAAATTTTCCTTATGAATTGTTTACCACTAACCATGGGAGAAGACACATAGCAAAAATTCTTTATTTTCATTTCTTAATTTAAACTGAAGGATGTCCTTTAAAGAGTTTTGCCCTAGAATAAATTACAGAACATCATGGTGGTAGTTCAGTGTGAAAGGTCAAATCAGGGATGCTTACCCATATGGCTACTTCCTCGCTTTTCCCTGAATACAACTTCCTCATTCCTTTCCCAGGGGCCAAAAAAAATTCCAATCAGCTCCTTACATGATATCAATGTCAGTGCCAGCACCACCAAATTTCAGATAAACCCTATAATCCCATAATCCATCAGAAAATAAGGCAAACCCTTGTTGGCTTTAGGCTCCTCTCCACATTCTTTAAATAGAAAGGACACTGCTACTTTTTCTTATATTCTGTGAAGGGGTTTTGGCCCAGACAGGACTCTGTAGCTGGGAAAGCCTCAACCAGAAGCAGGAAGACCCTATCTCCCCCACCCCTAGGAATTTAGCTGTGAAGCCATCTTCCTGCACCTGGAAATTTACCTATGGTGCCCAATCTATGACCAGTGGGCTACCTGTGCATCACTAATGCTCTCCTTAGGTTCCAACCAAAACCGAGGCTGCTTACACACCCCCATCCCACGTATCCACCAGAAAGATCACCTGACTCCAGTAGTGGGGGGGGGTGCCAGACGTCTCTCTCTATGTTCTCAGAATAAAGGCCTCTTTTTGTTTTATACTTCTCATCTTTTGGAAATAATCCTATCATTGGGTTTCTCTATTGGGCCACAAAATTCTAACAGTACTGGTTCTTGTCTATGTATGAAGCTAATTTACCTCCTCAGTAATTCACATGCTCTATGCCGTGAGTATCCAATTGAAATTAATGCAGTGGGGTTTTGCTTCACTGTATCAGTGTCAATGCAGTGAATTTAATCCTAAAATAAAAATAAATCTTCATACAAGTTTCAAAATAGAATTATTCATCAAAATATATATAGCCAAGGTCCAAGAGGCCTACAGACAGCTTTCAATAATATAATAGAAGCCTTCTAGAAACTGAAAGAATACACAGTTTATCTAATTAAAAGTTGTTCAATCAGCCAATAATGTAGAAATTTTTTCTGAACAATTATAGGTGAACCTTCTCTTTTGTAAGATATAAACTAATGCCATGGCAAAGTCTATCTCTTGCTAAATAATACAATCAAAGCAAGTATTTTACACTTATAATGACTGTTGTATATAATTTTAGATATTGCCACCACTATAATCACTGTGAATTGTATTAATCACTTGAAACTGCAGGAAAAGAAATAAATTTCAGACATTATAAAAGTATAGTCATGTTAATTTGGCTCATGTTAATGGTTGAGGGGAATGAAACTCCTTACCTACTATATATCTGGTATAAGTTTGTGTTCCCTAAAATTGAAGAATGAATTTTAGGAATGATGGAGTTTAAGAGTGGGATATATTTATTGGGAGAAGGAAAGCTTCTGTCTGAGAGACAGGAAAGTTCTGAGTGGTTTGCTAAAGACTCTGTCTTTTTGAGAAACTTGTATAGAGTTAAACCATGGGGTTAGATGGGTCCAGGGGAGGGGAAAAATGGGAATCTGAAAGTTAAGCATAAGGCGGGATAGAAATGTGGTCAACCAATAAGGCTAATTGCTCAGGTAAAATTGATTAAATTGGGAGCAAATTGGGAGAGCAAGTCATAGTAAGTGGGCAGGTTTAAGAGCAGAGACTCTTCTTTTAGAGGGTTGGAATGGGGGCTCTTGAGTTCCTCAGGGTGATCAGAGAACTATTTGGACTGTTGCTCCTTAGCACTTGGTTGTATTTAATTTACCTTTTGTTTTGAGATTTGGCCCACAGCAGGAGGTGATTGTCTCTTCCAGTCCTGCAAGCAATGTGAACTTATTTTCTGGCTCCTTTGAGGGGCAAGCCTTGTTTTTACAGGCAGCTGAGTTAGTTAGAAATATATAGTCAGGGAGACAGGATCAGGTCCTAGATGTAGCCAGCTCAGAAGCCCACATACCTTGCAGCTATGTGAAGACAGATACCTCCTATTATGGGACAGGCCTCAAGAGAAAATACCAAGCAAATGCATCCATGTTCTAATAATTGATTTTCTAAATAGTTCCCTGTCACCCTGCTGAAGTCAGGAGTCATCCTTGCAATCCCATAGAGGAGAGTTACTGCTTTGTAAAATGCCTGATTTCTATGACCTCGCTTCCCCATTTGTCTGCAGTGTAAATGATTTTGCCCGAACTATTAATTATACTGGCTAAACGTAGCTCTGTCCAAAGTTATGCCCATCTGCCTTGTGAGTTCCCAATTTCCCCCACATTAAACCCATCTCACCCCATGATTTTATTCTATAAAGTCCTTAGAAGATACAAAGTCCTTGGCAAGCCACTTATGACCCCTCCTGTTCTCTCAGACAGAAGCTTTCTGATAGGGTTTTCACTGTGGTAAAGGAGAGAATATAAAGCAAAAATGGCCTTTATTCTAAGAAGGTGGATCACATGACCACTAGATGTCTGCCTTTTTCTGCTGGATACATGGTGAGGGGACTTATATCTACTTTTTAAAAAAATTTTATTTAAGGAGAAAAAAAGCAGAGAAAGTGTACAAGTTATATAGATTTACAGAAAAAAAACAGTAGGAAATCACTAGTTAATGGATTACATATTGTCATGTTAGAAATAATTGTTCAAGTCACAAAATTAAAGCTTGTAAAGTGGACATTCCAACAATGATACTGCAAACAATTCTGTTCAATGATCCAATAAAACTCTGTGATATCATTTTCTATCTTATACACTTAAATATACATGCAGTTATATAGTTTAGAGCACTTTCTTTTCCTCTCTTTTGTATAATGACTATTACACCTTTTGGGTTTCATTGCTCCCACGGTTCTAATTACTTTTTTGGAAGAGAGTAAAACCAAATGTGACATAACAGAACAGAATCGGTCAAATCAAAAGGGTGGACATAATAGATAATGTAAAAACATAATACAAGGTAATCAACAATGGTTACCATAATGCCTCCTGCTATCTCTAATAGAATTTCCTATATCATTAGTTATAATAAAATTGAACCAAACAGTAAAGAACAAAACCGACAAAATCAAAACATTGGAGACATTGTAGGTCTTCAAAAGTAGATAAAAGTCAATGAGAATGGGCATTATAATGAATCTCATTATCTTCACAGCTGATGCCTAAACTTTCGAACCTGATACTATCCAGTAAAACAGAATAGGGCAATATCAGTCAAAAACAAGATGTTGAGAGTAATACAGGGCTTTAAATCGAGATAATGGAAAGTCAAAGTGGGTTACTGTAATATATCCTGCTATTTTTATTTATTTTTCCCTTAATTAAAAGGATAAAAATAAAAAAGTAAATAATGGAGTGGAGCTTGAGATAAAAGAGGGCATAACAGCAAAGCAGCACAGATCAAAACAACCATTTAAGCAGAATAGTGTTTCACCATCAGATAATCCTGACATAAAAGTAGTTACCATATTGTCTCTTTCCTTGAAATCCTTGAGTACAACTTCGTATACTGTAGTTTGACTGTGGTGGTGCTTAAAGGTGTCATTGCTGATGTGCCAGTAGCTGATTGGGACTCTTTTCCTGCCACAAGTAAGTTGCCTAAGGGAGAGGTAAGTGACCTCAGGGTAAATGTCACCTGGCCTGCTTCCCACTGTGGTAATATCCTATCTAGAGCAAAAACCTTTCATTTTTTTCTCTCAGTAGTATATTCTGCTCTTTACCTCCTTTGTTCCTAAAATTCATTCTTCTATTTTATAGAACACAAACTCCTACCAGACATAGTAGGTCAGGAGTTTCATTCCATTATATAACTATCTGACTGCCTATATTTCTGACTAACACAGCCTACTGTAACATTAAGAATTATTTATTTATTTCACTTAGCATAATTGTAGCAAATAAAATGTACTTAGTGGATGTAGTGAAATATCCAATAAAATTGAAAAAAAATATTATCACAGTTTCTCTATCATCACCAGTCATTTTCATCTTTCAACCATATGGGGAAAAATAAGAGCAGCTCTTAGCAAATAGCAGTGGTATAGTGCACAGTGTATTATTCACTGTAGTTACCATGTTATTTGTAGGTGTATGACCGGTGTCGCAAAGCAGACTCTAAGGGCTCCGTCCTCATGTAAGAACAAAGGGGTCTTTATTATTCCATGCACACGGGGTCCTCTAAACAGGTGGAAATGGAGAACCTCGAGTTGGGGCAAGGCTGGTGCTTTTAAGGGGGAAAAAAACGCAATGTAAGTGTTTTTTTGTACAGAAGCCAATCACAGCAGTTAGAGCGGGATAGTTGGCAGTCTGTCCATTTGTGGTTGGTTAGCTCATCAGGGATGACCAGCGGGTCAGAGTTAATTAACTGTCTTGTTCTGCACAACTTATCTTTAGGACACCTGGTTTCTGTATGGTTCGAGTTTGACATGTTTCACAACCCTGATTAGCATAATCGGCAGGCTCTATCTCTGAGATCCCTGGCACAGCACAGCCTGAGCATATCACAGCTGCAGATGTTTTCTTTGATCTTCCTGCAGGGCTGAGTTAGGACTGAGTCATGAGGCCCAGTGCTGTTTCTAGCTGAGAAACAGCATCTTGTTTTTAACCTTTAAATTTCCGGTCCTTCATAGGTACTTCATAGACAACAAAAGAAACATTGAGCTTTTTAATGAACAACTATCAATTTCAATAGTTGTGCTCATAGCAATACAGGGTTGATAACTGTAGATTTTTCTTTGGTACCAGGGATTGAACTCCTGACCTTGTGCTTGCCAGGCAGGTGCTTTGACCACTGAGCTCAATATGCAGCCTAACATCTTTAGATTCCAAATATGATTATTACCAATGTTTAATTTGCCATTGACATATTTAATTAAAAATCTTGTTAATCTACATCTTCAATGAAATTATTTTCTTTCATTGCAGTTTAAAACACTTTTTTTTTAGGTACCAGGGATGAAACTCACAACCCAGCACTTCTCAGGCAGGTGCTTCTGCTGGCTGAGTT
Source organism: Cavia porcellus (assembly GCF_034190915.1). Taxonomy (NCBI): domain Eukaryota; kingdom Metazoa; phylum Chordata; class Mammalia; order Rodentia; family Caviidae; genus Cavia; species Cavia porcellus. The sequence goes on along the minus strand of NW_026947515.1, from coordinate 46,606,741 downwards.
AAATCCCAGGCACACATCAAATAATATTTCATTAAACGTTTAAATGTTACTTTATCCATTCAAATAGTATTGTTATTTTACTAGAGGAGGTCAAAGTAGAGAGGAATTGATATACAGTCAGAGGGAAAATGGAAACTCAAAGGAGTCAGTGTAAAAACCTAAACACAACCATCCCTGCTAGAGGTACAACTGAAGAAAGCCAGAAGGTGAAGATGCAGTGACCATGTCTACATGCCTCCTGGAGAGAAAAACAACAGCTTGAAATGTACTACAGTTACCACCACCTCATCCAGGAAGTCCAGAGAGGCATCAGTTACCATACTCATTGACAACTGGATTATTGTTCCCACAAAATGCCTTGGAACTTTCAACATACTTTTTCTGGGTGACTTCTTGCAAGGGTTGAATAATATTAGTTAAGCCACCACAAATTTATAGGTTGATTGTAGTTAGAGACCCACAATGTACCCGCATTGTAACTTTCCTGTAAAATGACCCCTGACAATAAGTCTGTGCCTTAAACACTGAAGAACATTCCTGAAAATCCAGGGCTATTCTTCTCTCTTTTCCCAGAAAAATTTCTGAACTTCTTTTGATTTGTGACTTCATTCCTCAATGTTGTGAATCAACCAACTTGGTGCATTTGACATCAAACAGGGCAGCATTATATTTGTCCTATTTCAATTTGAACATGAAATATCTGCTAAAGGCCATGTTCCAAAGCCTTTATGTGAAGTTACTTGCTTGCTGTGAGTTTAAGATTTCCATGAGCTTTTGGACCTCTTCATTCTAGCAAATTGCACATTTATTGGAGGAAGGAGGTCACTGTTGTGCTGTGGCACCAGAGGCACCATTTCTAACTCTGTATTTGTCACTGCTGCCCAGATGCTACTACATGGCCAGCTTTGTTCCACAACATCATTCCATAATTGCCAATTTAGGTCAGCTTTCATTCAGCTCTATTGTTTCTGTTTTCCTTTAATAGTCTTTCTCTCTCTGTTGTTTTTTACATTTTTCATTTTTATTTTTGTTTTTAAAGACATAGTCTCACCTTGTAGTTTGGCTGGCCTTTCACTCTCACTGTGTAGGTTAGATTGTCTTGCACACATGACCATTCTCCTGTTTCTGCCTCTTTAATGCTGTGGAAAAGATTGGGCATCATAACACATGGTGTTTGTGATTTTTTCCCTCGTTTTCACTATTATTGTTTCATTTCAGGGGCACTGACATTTAATCCTGATGTTTGCTTGTGTCAGTAAATCTTTCTACATCTTGAGGTGAGTTTGTGAACAACAGTATAGGAATTCAAGCATCCAAAGTATAAATTTGGAATTTAAATAGCTGCACCACTTATATAGAGACCACCCTCCCCATTTCAGAATCAAAACAAGTGGGCCTGAACTGGAAAGTTAAGCATTTTTAAAAGACAGAATCACAAAAGACATCCTTTTTGGAAACAATCTAGCTAGAATCTTAAATGAATTTTTATTTGACACCTGTATCCTGCTTCTTTTTTTAGCAGGTTACTTTTTTTCTTTGGGTACAGCTCCTTTTGCTTTTCTCATGGAACTTATATCATGAGTGATTTTTAGTTTTCCTGGGTCAAATACAGAGCACGAGATAAATGCAGGGCACAAGATGGCATCTTTTGTGCCAAGCTACAAAACTGCTGAGCTACAGTGCCAAGCCTCAATATTTTCAAGGGTACAAAGTACATAGTTTGAATATTTCAAAATTTGTGATATTCATTCTTATAATAAAGAATTATCTATAGTCAGGACAAGCTAAGCCCACCAGGTCTCTCAGTGCTTTCCACTGGTCTTTTCCTCATCATCATTAAATAAAATACTATCTGAGCTCTTAATACTAACGCTCACATTTGATTCATATTCCTACCTGTGACATCTCCTGTTTCTGCTGGTAGTCTGGTCTGGCATCACCAGCCCATAAGAGATAGAAACATATCTTGTGATTCCCTACACCCCAATGATATTATGTGTTAAATTAAACAGTTTTCCTTAAAGGGAATAGCAGTTGATGAATACATGTGTATCTCATGACTGTTTCTTCATGTTTCAAAAAACACCAGTAATTCTTTCAAGTGTTAGGTTCACACCTGTAATCCCAGGACTTAAGAGGCTGAAGTAGGACAATCAGTTTGAATTTACTGGACTAAGAAATGAGTCCACAGTCAGCCTGAACTGCATAGGGAAATCCTGCCTCAAACAGAGAAAAATATCATATTATTTTTGATATCCTTGGGAAGAAGAACTCAACAGTTTGAAACTCTTAGGATCATACATATTAGGTTTCATCTGGTGAGTATAAGAGACCAGTAAAACTACTTTCAAGGTTATGGAGAAAACTCAAAAAATCTTGTTGCAAACTGTCATATAGATGTAATGCATTGCCCACCAAAATACCATTAGGATAGCTCACAATTGTAGAGAAAATGTTTCTGAAATTCATTTGGAAACAGAAATGTCCTAGATCGCCAAATAATTGCTGGGCAACAAAGGCAAGTCTGGAAGCATCACAATTCCTGACCTGCTATAATACTAGGAAGCTACTATCAGAAAATCAGCATTGTTCTGGCAGAAAAACAGACCTGAGGATCATCCAAAAAGACTAGGAAAAGCAAATAGAACTACAAATACATTCTGCTACCTTGTCTTTGACAAAAGAGCCAAATAGTTTCAGTGGAAGACAAATAGCCTCTTCCATAAATTGTGCTGAAGAAAATGACTTTCCTCATACTTAAGACTTAAACTGGACACGTCTATCACCATGAAATAAATATAAGTCAAAGTAAATGAAAGATCTAAATATTAAAACAGAAACACTAATGAGACTTCGTGAACAAAATACACATTTTAAAGAATCAACCACTGGGACCCCATCTTATTAAAAATATTTGTACATCAAAAGAAATTACTGACAGAGTGAAAACACAATGCACAGAATGGGCAAGGGATATTTTTCTATTTTCTGATAATCTCTTTAATATCCTTTTCTAATGTACTATAAATTTCCATATGTAAGTCCTTTACTTTCTTTGTTAGGTTCTTTCCAAGTATTTCATTTTCTTGGAGGCTATTGCAAAGGGTCTGGTTTGTGTAACTTCTCTCTTGGTGAGTTTGTTGATTGTATACAGAAATGCTATTGATTTTTGATTGTCAACTTTGTCTCCAGGTACATTATTGAATTTGGTTATTAATTCTAGGACAGTTTTGGTGGAGTTTTTGGCATCTTCTATTTAGAATGTCATATCATCTGTAAACAATGATAATTTAACTAATTTCTATTATATACTTATTCTTATTTCTCTCTTTGTCTAAATGTTTCCAGAGCTATATTGAATAGGAGTGGTCATAGTAGTCATCCATGTCCTTTTCATAACTGTAGAATGAAAGTTTTCAGTTATTCTACATTTAGTATGATGCTGGATTTTCATTGTCATTGTCTGATTTTTGTTGTTGTTGTTGTTTTCTTTTTATCAGTACTGGTGATCCTACTCATGACCACACAATTGCAAGGCAGGTGTTTATTTCACTGAGCTAAATCCCCAACCCTGTCATTTTTTGATTTTATCAGCTTGAGATAAAGGTCATCTGTTGTTATTTAGTGTAGGGTTTTTATCACAAATCAGTGCTTGACTTTATCAAAAGCTTATTGTGCATTTATTGAGATGATCACCATGTGACTTTTGCTTTGCCTGAGTTGATATGACATTTAAATTTGTTGATTTGCATGTACTGAAACATCCCTGCCTTCCTGGGATGAATCCAAGTTGTTCAGGTTTTAAAATCTTCTTGATGATTTGCTACATTCACTTTGCTAGTATCTTGTTAAGGATTTTGCATCTATGTTTATTAGGAAAACTGTCCTATAGTTTTCTTTTTCTGGTTGGGTCTTTCTCTTGTGTTAGTATCAGGGTAATACTTGCCTCCAGGAATGTGTTAGGGAGAACAGCTTTTCTTTCAAAATCATTAAACAGCAGTGGCCTTAAATTTTTTTCTACATTTATTATAGAATTCAGCAGTAAATCCATCAGGAACTAGACATTTTTATGTTGGTCATTTGCTTTTCTGTTGACATTGTTTTTCTTTTTTTTAATGTGCTCGTGAGACAGGCTCTCATTATTCAGGTCAGGCTGGCCTTGAGCTCACTTTGTAGCCTTGTTTAGTCTCAAACACAACAATCCTTGTACCTCAGCCTCCAAAGTTCTGGGATTAGAGCAGTGCACCACCATGCCCAGCAGCTGATACATTTTTAATTAGATCTTCATTCTCATTAACTAATACTTTGTTTTCTAGAATTTTTTATCTTCTTGAATCAGATTTGGCATTTCATATGTATCAAGGAATCAGTGCATTTCTATATTTTCTAACCTATGAAAGTATAAGCTTTTCAAGTAGATATTGATGCTCTTCTGAATTTTCACAGGATCTGTAGTTATTTTATTCTTCTGATTCATCAATGCATGGTTTTCAGTCTTTATTTTTTTCTTTTATGATATGATTGTCTGAGGGTTTATGAATTTTGTTTATTCTTTCAGTGGACCACCTCTTTGATTCATTAATTCTTTGAATTGTTTTCTTTGCATGAATTTCTTGCCTGGTCTTATAATTTCCTCCCTTGTGTGGGATTTGTGTTTGTCTTGCCATTCTTCTTCTGGAAGATTGAGATGCATCATTTCATTATTTGTTTGTGTTCTTTCTATTTCCTGATGTGAGATTTGACTACTATAAATTTCCCTATTTGGACTGCTTTTATTGAATCCCATAAGGTACAGATTTTGCATCTATATTCTTGTTAGGTTGTAGGTATTTTTAAGTTTCTTCCTTTATTTCACCTGTCACCCATTGGTTGTTTAGGAGTGTTTTATTTAATTTCCATATACTTATGAAGTTTTTGTAACTTCTTTTACCATTATTTCCCAATTTAAATACATGCTTAAGAATACTAGCCTTAGGCTGAAAACTCAATCAAGTAATACAAGGATTAAGATGTTTTTATATCTCTATTGCTATTAACTCCGCATGTCCTCTAAGCCAGTCAGATGGTTGGTGGTGGGAGGAGGTGATTGTGGTGCTCCTCTCCCAGCCAATGCAGTGGTTAGCTCACAGGAAGTGTAAGTTATTTTCTTGTTTTTCTTCTGAGAACAAGAACAGCTTCCACAGAATCACAACATGGACACATTGGCTAGTTTCCCCTACTATTCCCCACATGACTTCCACCAGCTCACAGGAAGGGCAGATTAGCTGTCTATTTTTCTCTCAGGCCTGGAATGGCACAGGATTGTTAATTTTGTCATCAGCATGACTTAGTGGAGACATATCATAAAACATGCATATTTATATGTGTGTGGTACAGAAAATAATTCATATGTAGGTCATTGATTGGAGTGGAAATGTGTTGAGGAAAGTTGTGTCATGTAAGAGTATATGGCATTGGTGAACCAAAAAAATACAATGGAATAGAACAGCGTCTGTATACTTAAATTGTCTTAAACAGGTTTGATACCTGGTCCTGTCATCATCCAACAATACCATATTTCAGTGCTGAGTCTTTAAAACAAATACATTTTATGATTCATGTTTGGGTCTTTTCCTAGAAACCAAGACACCAAAATGGTGTACCAAAAAGGCTCTAAGAAATGAGAAACACAGCATGTTCTTCAGGGTTGCAGGATGAGAGAGATCCTTGGCAGATTTCATCACTCTGCTAGCCAGCTGGCCAACTCAGGCTGGCAGGAGTTGAGTGGACAGTGGAGGAAACCTGATCAGGATCTTGGGAGAGGTTTAAGACCCCCTCAGAGCAACAGATGATGGTAACTGTAGAGAACTATCCCACAGAAAGTGTCTAGGTGGCCACAGCTGTGGCCTATCATGCCCCCTGAGGCATCTCTTCATTCTCAGTTCAATCATGCCTGTGCCACATCACAGCCCTGTTTGAGTATTCAGCTTCAATGGCTCCAACATATTCCTCATTTTTGTTTGGTTGATACACAGATGGGTCACCAGCAGAAGATGGAGAGGCTGTGTTAGCGCTCCCACCACTGCACAGTCCATATGTTCATAATGGTAGTCAGTTACCAGCATAGCCAGCAATTGTAAGAGGATGTGGGTGATCCGAGATTCATGCACAGACAATATTTTACGTTGCACTGTACCTCCAGAGGCCAGACTTTTCTGCAGAAGGTTCAAGACCAAGCTAACATAAGGACTGCACTAAGGACAATTGGTTCATTACTTCCTATCAAGGCCAGTTAGGTCTACTCAAGAACAATCTTATAACCACGCATAGCTCCTCATATATCTTCTGTCAGTGTCAGCTACCTGCAAGAGTTAGGGTCATTGCTTAATCACATTGATTTCTGGGAAAGCTTAGGAGATTTTTCTGGTGACTCATGACTCTCTTTAGGCACACCTTGTATGAAAGTTCACATTCCCCTGTGGTCTCATCATCTTCCTGATCAGAATACTAGGTACTCACTGAGTATCTTTTGATAGGGCAAGCAGGGCAAGCAGAATTTCTTTTACATCTTGGGTTTCCTCTAAGCTTTAAGCGCTGGGGCCAAAATATTGGCTATCCATTTAGCCCATCTGTGTCTCTCATTTTTGGTCTCTAAACCTTAGCTGTTGGACATCCAGAAGAAAAGATTGATAACAACACAGTATATTAGAGGAAGTAAGCTTATTTGAGAGTATAATGAGCTTGTTCAATGATTACTTGTCCAGTGGCATTACAGGGGATACAAATTACATGAGAAACGTTCCATGTGGAACAAAAGGAAGCCAAAGCCTGTGAGGTATACGCTGGACCATTGACAGTTTTAAGGAAGGAAGATACACCCATGACTGCAAATGTAGTCAGGAGATGTTGAACTACATGTTGAGCAGATGCACCGTGCAGTGGTGAAGCCCAAATAAAACCATAAATTTTATCAACAGAAACATGAAGAAATGAAAAAGAAATCAAGAAACAGTGTGTGACATATTTACCACGGGTCATTGGAACAGAGGCCATGAGAGTTGATAGCATTACAGGGAAAATGGTGAGGCATGGCAACACAATGGAAACCTGTGGAAATAAAAGTTTTAGCTTCAGAAATTGGAGTGTGAAACAATTTATTCAAGAAACAAGCTTATTGTTGAAAAAAGGCATGGCTTTGTTTAGTGTTATCAAAAAGAGGGTAGACTACAGAGTAAGCCCAAGGCCAGACTGAACTGCATAGGGAGAACCTGGCTCAAAAAGGCCAAAAAAAAAAAGAGTGGGGGCTGTAGAGTATATGCAATCCTTGATCAGAAATAGCATTATCTTGTAAAAAGCCAGGTAGGTGTAAATGACTACATATATGTAAAGGAAAAAGAGCAGCATTGTGAGGGCAAAGAAGAATCTGTAAATGTAAAAAAAGACACTAAGTGTGAGTCCATTGCCACAGAAGAGATAAAAACAGAAGATAACTTAGATGAAAACAGAAGAAAACTAGCTCACTTCTTAAAATCCGTGCCCCAGTGCTGGAACACCTGTTCACCTCCAGCACTCCATGCCCTCAGGACATTTCCCAGATGTTCTGTGCACCTTGAGCACTCCTGTATGGGCATTTTTGCTTTCTGTTTACATGTATGAACAATCACAAGCTCAGCAACTTTCAGCACCTTCTTACAAGCTGACTGGACAAACAGGCAACTGATATGTGGACAGACTGACAAATATAAAATCAGAGTAAACTTGAGCATATCATTAATCAAGCCAAATTATAATACCATCTTACAAATTTAGAATTTACAACTACAAATAAACCTGTTGGATTTGTTATACACCGACTAGCAAAGATCTGGTATAAAAGGATCTAAGGCTTGATTCAGGGAGAGGTGAAATATTGGAATTATGTTGAGTAGCCTGTGGTACCAACTCATTCCATGCAGAGAAAACACAACAAGCAGAAATCCACACAAGGCAATAACATAGAAGCATCCCATCTTACCCAGTTCAGTAGGGGCACCTGACCCTGCCTATGTGGCTCTTCGGGTGTTTTATATAACATAAAATGCTTTGTTAGAGGTATACCCTCGTGAAAATGTATTTGAATCATAGAAGAAGAAAGCCTTGGAGGGAAAGACAAGTAACTGAAAGTAAATAGCACCATGGACAGAATAGTAAAACTTGTGCAGGAAGAGCATTTTTCTCCTTTAATTGTTTCAAGAGAAGAGATTTGAGTGAATAAGGGGCTTGTTCAATGATAGTGTGGCCACTGGGATTAGAGGGGATACAAGTGACATAACAAATTTGCTATGTGGAACAACAGGAAACAAAAGGCTGTGAGGTGTAGGCTGGACCATTGTCAGTTTAAGAAAGGAAGATACACCCTTGACAGCTAATGCAGCCAGGAGATGTTGAGTTACATGCTGGGCAGATTCACCAAGCAGTGTTGAAGCACAAATAAAAACAGAAAATGTATCAACAAAAACTTGAAGAAATGAAAAAGTTTTAAGGAGGAACACTGTGTGTAGCATGTTACCATGAGTCATTAGAGCAGAGGCCATGAGAGTTGACAGCATCACAGGGAAAAGGGGAGGCATGGCAGCACAATGGAAACCAGTGGAAATAAAAGCTCTAGCTGCAAAAGGTGGAATGTGAAAGAATTTGTGCAAGGAACATGCTGATTGGTCAAAAAAGGCAAGGCTTTCTTTAGTGTTATCAAATGAGGGTAGATTACAAATTAATCTCAAGAGCAGCCTGAGCTGCATATAGAGACACTGTGTCAAAAAGACTTTGCCCAAAAAAAGAGGTAACAGAATATTCAGTGCTTGATAATAAGTAATAGCATTATCATATCAAAAAACAGGTAGGGCTTAATGACTACCTATATGTCAAAGAAAAAGAGGGCCATGGGGAAGGCAAAGAGGAGCCTGTAGATGCAAAAATGAGACATTAAGTGTGAGTCTATTGCTACAGGAGAGATAACAAGAGAAGATCAGGGTGGAATAGCATTATGTACACAAAAAGAGGCAGTAACTAAGTTAAGGACTTGGTATGAAAAAAATTTGCAAAGCAAGGATAACACAGAGAGCTCACTGCATTGACAAGAGGTTTGTGGTAGTAAACACAGGTGTTTCAAAGTATTATAAAAACATATGTTACAGCTTCATGATGGAGGGTCCCATCAGTGAAGACAGTGAGGGCACTATTTAAAGTGGTGCTAATCAAAAAAGTTTGAAGAGAAAAGGGAAGAAGGGTAAATAGAGACAAAAAGTGATCATGGGTCATATCAATAAAAATGGAACCAACATAGACAGCCAAAGTCACTTGCAGAGGATTTTTTTGTCCCAGGGATCAAACTCATGACTTTGCATTGTAAGGCAGGCACTCATGCCACTGAGCTAAATTCCCAGGCCTGCGTCTTGCCTAGTAAACAGCAGAGGACAGCAAAAAGGAAAAGTCAGCTTTGGTAAGTGGTAAGACAGTATTGATTAAATCAATTCCAAGGTCTATAGGTGTTCCACTACATCCTCAAGAGGTGAGAGGGTATAGCATTGGCAATGGGAAATAAAGTATTGCCAGGTGAGTGCAGTAAAACAAAACCATCATCTCCAGTGTGTAACAAACCTGAAAAGGAAAGGTTGTCAATAGTTACAGAGAGGCTTCAGCATTCATCTACCAGGGGAATAGCAGTAGCCACTGCAGTAGAACCAAATGCTTGATTTCCATGAATAACATCACAAGTTTTAGAGGAGACAAGGCAAGACAATTAGTTGGGCTACAGATTCAAAAAAATTAGTTGAATGAGTAAGACAGATCACAATTGAAACAACAATATGCCCATATAACCAGCATCAGTGAGGCCAAGTATAACAAAAGTGCCTCTTTTTTGATGCAGGTGAACAGGAAAGAACTGGCCAGCTTTCCCAGGAGGTAAAGGATCATGAAAAGTAGTAGGAAGCTTCTAAAACATACCAGGGAATTCCAAGCTAGTGTCAGGTATCATAGAAACATTTTTAAAGCATTTTTGGAGCCTTGGTTTGCATTTTTGTATGTTAATTGCCTTAACAAAATAGAGGATACTGGGACTGTGGATTTTGCTCAGCAGCATAAGCACCTGCCTTGCAAGCAGGAAGTCGTGAGTTCAATCCCTGGTATTGATAAAAAGGCAAAAGACAAAAAAATAAAAATAAAAACATAGAGGCTACTGTCTTGTTGTCCACCTGGCATTCAATAAGTTTATTTAAACTTCTATAAAGGCAAGGCAAGGTTTAGTGTCCTCCTGTTTGATAGTACTAAAAACCTTGTGTGTCCACTGCTTCAGGGATTCTTTTTCAAGCTTTTAAAGCAATTTGAGGATAATAGCCTGAGGGTGGCAATGAACTTTTTGACAAATGTTTGAAAAATCTCTCTCCCCTCATAATTCAGCAGCTCCTATAGAAATATAGCAATCAAAATTAATAAGAGCTTACATGTCCTCAGCACCAGTATGTTCTTAAGCCACACCTGATGTTGGGCTGGAGTGATAACAGTATGCACTGAGACTTTCCAATCCAAAGGTGTCATTTCACAACCATGAACGATACCTTCAATAGTGTAAATTACAAAAGTACTTTTAAATCCATATTCCATGACAGCCATTTTAAACTCTTGATCTTTCTTGTTTTTGTTTTTTTGAAACATGGGATTGAACTCACAAACTTGAGTGTGTCAGGCAGCTACTTAGGCCACTGAAATTATCCCCTGCTCCTTTTAACTCTTTAAATAGGGTACTGCAAACTTTCAAAGTGGGGCTGTTTCCTATTGATACAAAACAGGTCAAGCAATTAATTTGCCATGTTGTTTACCTTCTTGTGCCATCTTTTCCTGGGAGGTCCAAGAGGTGAAGAGTTGCCTAGATGTTTTACAGGGTTTGCATATTTTGGAGGTAGCAGCAAGAGGAGGTGGAGAAGCAGCACAAGTGAGGCATCCAGGAAAACTGGGAAGTCAACCGTGTGTTGTTCCATGTGCCTGCGTGCCAAATGTCACAGCATCCACAAAAAGATACCAAGTGTGCAAGACAGAGATCAGAGCTCAAGGTTCCTCAATGCAGCAGTTTATGTATGTTTCTCCCAATCTGCCACAGTGACCACACCAACCTCAGAATAACAAGGAGAATGATCATGAATTTCCCACAAGAGGTGCACCAAACTATCCTTGGAAGTAACATGGCCCGCCGTCCTAAGGAAATGCACTTCTGCATTTTGTTTCTGTTGCACTTCAGACACAGAATTCTCCATGATTTAATGGGTGAAGTGATTTTTTTCAAATAAAAGAAAGGATTTTCCAAAGAAAGTGAAACAGACATGCTTTGGGGGCTGTATTCCACTCCAGAAATTCAGCAAAAGTAAGTTACACTCTTCATCAGATATCTCCACTCTAGAGCCCCTGTTGAGGCACCAAGATTTCGGGTTCCATTCCTGGATCCCCAGCTCCTCAAACAGGTTTATGGCAAAGGCCCAAAACAATGAAACAAGTGACACAATCTTTAGGGCTGCAGGAGAAGTAAAATTCTTGGCCGAGCTCATAAGTCTGCTAGCCACCTGGCTGAATGATGCTGGGTAGCAAGTATTTAATGAGAACCAGAAAGGAGTTTAGTGGACAATGGAGGAAACCTGAGCAGGATCTTGGGAGGGGTTCAAGGATCCCTCAGAGCAACAAACGATGGTAATTTAGGTGAACTATCTTGCCCTTTCTGTCCCCCTGTGATGTCTCCTCATTCTCAGTTCAGTCATGCCCATGCCATGCCACACGCTTGCCCTATCTCATCACATTTATGCTTAGTCACCATGCTCAACAGGAGAGAATTTGTCAGTCTGAGCCATGAGATGCTGAGGACAGAGTAACACTTTTTTTGATCAATACTATTTCTCAGTGTGCATAATACTTTTAGACCAAGTGAGTATGAAACTCACAGTGGTGATAATAAGGAAAAATTAAAAATGTAAGATGCTATAAGAAAATGAGAAAAAGCAGTGTGAAACTCACTAGCGCAAATGAAGAGTAAAATTGCATTTTACCTAGAGTTGCTTGAATAACACAAATAGGTTACCCAGACAATGTAAAAATAGCATTGATGGCAGAAACAGTAGTTTGAAGCAGAGGCGAGGGTCTGCTGACCATAGAGACATGGCATTGTTACACACTGTATAAATGTAAACTAAAAAGTAGAAGAGAGGCTCTGAGCAACTTATCCCTTATCCCTCTTGTGTTTGTTTGTAAAAGTTAGTAACATGTTGCAGAACCACTTAGGTTCAAGGTTGATTCTAGATGGAATAAGGGGAGCCTATAGTTGAATTTCCATGAGTTCAGATAGGTCTATAGAGTTGTAATAATTGATTATTGGGAACTCAGATTGTGCATCCTACATTTTTTTCCACATCAATAAAACCAGTAAAAGATATGGGAGACTTCAAATTATATTTTTTTCAGAACAGAACAATTTAAGCAACACAGTATTTCACCACAATACAACCTGATATATCAGTAGCTACCATAATTTCCCTTTCCTTGAAATAGTTGAGTATACCTTCATATACAATAATAACAAACATAACAAAATGGTATAAAATAATTAAAGAGAATGAAATTATTACAGGACATTCAAAACCAAATAACAGAAAATGGAAAATTGTTACCATATTATTTCTATATTTATAAAATACTTGTTTATACTATCACACATAATAAAATCCAATTAGATAAATCATGATGTAACCAATGGAAACAGAAGAACAAAACATGGTAGCACTTCAAAGCAAGATGATATTAAATTAGCATTGGTTATTATAATGTCTTATGTTCTTAAATATAGCTGTTCATACCATCACAAATAATAAAATCCAACAACCCAGGATAAAATAATTACAACTAATCAATGGAACATTATAAGTGTCCAAGGCAATGTAATGGGGAATCATGATTACCATAAACTCTTATGTACTCTTATCGGTTCTTACGCTAGGGAGAGTATACAGTATTTGTTCATGTGAGTTTGATTTATTTGACGTATGTGTAGGGTTTCAAGTTGCATCCACTTATTTATAAATATCTCAATGTGATCATTCTTTATAGCTGAGTAATACTCCATTGAATTAAAATACCACAGATTTTTATCCATTCCTCAGTTTACAAACACTTAGACCGTTTCCAAGATCCAGCTGCTATAAAATTTGTGCTGCTATAAAAATGGATGTACATATATCACTGAGGTATGATGCTTTCAGTTCTTCTGGGAATATGCCTAGAAGTGGAATAGCTGGATCAAGTATGACTTCCTGTCTCAGTTTTTTGAGAAATCTCCATACTGACCCAAAATGGTTTCACCAGTTTAAACTCCCATGAACAGTGCAGGAGAGTTTCATCTTCCCCACAGCCTCTCCAGCATTTGTTGTTGGTAATTTTCTTGATCCTGGCCATTCTTTCTGGAGTGAGATGGAATCACAGTGTGGTTTTAATTTGTGTTTCTCTAATGAGTAATCATGATGAACATTTTTTCATGTATTTATTTGCCAATTGTATTTCTTCATCTGAGAATTGTGTATTCATCTCAAATGCTATTTTTGGATTAGATCTTTGAATTTTGGGAGTCTTATTTTTTTTAATTCTTTATATGTTTTAGACAGAAACCCTTTGTCTGAGGGATGGTTCACTAAGATTTTTTCCCAGTTTGTGGTTTCTTTTTTTTTTTTTTTTTTTCACTATGCTGGAGATTTCTTTTGACATGCACAAACTTTTTAATAAGATGTGATCCCAGTTGTTGATTCTGGGAAATATTACCCATGTGGTTTGATTACTGTTCATGAATTCTCTACCAACTCCTATATCTTCAAGAATTGTACCCTATTTATCTTCCAACAGATTTAGTGTTTCTGTTATACTATTCATATCTTGGATCCACTTACATTTTAGTGTAGTACATGGTGATAGGCATGGGTCTATTTTTAGTTTTTGGCCTATGGTGAGCCAGTTTTTCAAGCACAATTGATTAAAGAGACTGTGGTTCTTCCAGTGAACATGTTTGGCCCCTTTATCAAATATAAGATGGTTGAGTTTGTTTGTAGTTGTGGTCGTATTTTCTAATTTTTTCCCATTGATCTTCAGAAATGTTTTTATTCCAAAACCATGTTGATTTTATTATAATTGCTTAGCAGCATAAGTTCTACTCAGGGATTGTGATGCCTCTTGCCTTTACTTTGCTGTTTAGAATTATCTTTGCTCTGGCTAACGGACATAACAGCAAGTGTGTTTAGGGGTGTTAAATAGCTGACTATATTAATGTTTTTGGATCATTGAACACAGCTGTTTGCAGTCTCTCTGTTTGAATGTCTACTTTATATTTTTTGATACTGTGATTTGAGCAACTATTTCCAAGATGATAATATGTAATCTATTAACAGGTGATTTCTTACTGTTATGTTTTTTTTTTGTAGTTCTGTATTATGTGTAACCTTACACTGCTTTGTTTTTGTGTGTGTGTGTGTGTTTTTCTCTTTTTCCTCTTAAATAAAAAAAAATGAATTATCTTTGCTATTCTAGGTTTCTTGTGGTTCCAGAATAATTTTAAGATTGATTTCTCTAGATCTGTGAGGTATGTTGATGCTATGTTCTTTGGGATTGCAGTGAATCTCTATAACAGTTTTGAGAGAAAGGCCATTTTCAAAATATATATTCTTAACATGCATTGAACAGCAATGTCTTTCCATTTTCTGAGATTCTCTTCGATGTATTTTTCTGGGTAATAATTTTCCTTATATAGATTTTTTTTTTACTTCTTTCATGAGATTAATTCCGAGGTATTTCATTTTTTGGAGTGGTAGTGTGAAGGGTGTGGCTTCTCCTATTTCTCTTTCAATAATTTTCTTGTTAGTGTATAGGAATGCTATTGATTTTTGAGTCTTGAGTTTGTATCCAGCTACTTCGCTGAATTTATTATATCTAGGAGACTTCCAATGGAATTTTGAGGGTCTTCTATGTAGAGTATCATGTCATCTGCAAACAATAATAATTTATATTCCTCTTTTCCTGTCTTGACCCTTTAATTTCTGTCTATTATCTCACTGCTCTGGCTCATATTTCCAGTACTATTTTGAATAGGGTCAGTAATGAGGGCCATCCTTGTGTTGTGCCTTATTTTAAGGTAAAGGCCTTCAGCTTTTGACCATTTAATATGATGCTGGCTGTTGGTTTGTCATAGATGACCTTTATTATATTGAGGTAAAGATCATCTATTCCAATTTTCTGTAAATTTCTTTTCATGAATGGACATTGCACCTTATGAAAAGCTTCTTCTGCATCAATAGAACTGCTCATGTGATTCAAACCTTTGGTTTTGCTGATATAGTGGATTACATTGATTGATTTACATATGGTGAAACATCCCAGCAGGCCGTGATGAATCACACTTGGTTGTGGTGTATCATCTTGATGATTTGCAGCATCCTGTTTGCCAATATTTTATTGAGGATTTTTGCCTCTGTGTTCATTAGGGAAGTTGGCATGTAGTTCTCTTTTTTTCTTGGATCTTTCTCAGGTTTTGCAACTAGAATAATATTTGCTTCCAGGAATGTTTAAGGAAGAATTGCTTTCCTTTCGATTTCATTGAAATGTTTGAGGAGTGCTGGCATTAAACTTCTTTGTATTTTTTATAGAATTCCACAGTGAATCCAGCTGGGCCTGGCCTCTTCTTTGTACCTAAGGAGAATAATTATATTTTCAATTTCATTAACAGAGATTGAGTTATTCAGTAGTTTTACATCTTTTTGATCAAGCTTTGGTACTTCATATGTTTCTAGCAATCTCTCCATTGCTTCTGTGTTATTAAACCAATGAAAATAGACATTTTTAAAATAGGTGTTGATGATCTTCTGTATTTCACAAGAGTCTGTTGTGATTTTGTCATTTGCATTCCTTATTTCATGAATTTGAGCTTTTCCTTTCCTTTTTTAAATAGGGTAGGTGAGGTGCTTATCAATTTTATTTATTCTTTCACAGAACCAACTATTTCATTCATTGATTCTTTGGATTGTGGTCTTAGTCTGTATAGCATTAATTTCTGCTCTGATTTTTATAATTTCCTCCCTTCTTTTGACTTTGGGCTTCACTTGCTCTTGTCTTTCTAGATATTTGAGGTGTACCATCAGGTTGTTTATTTGTATTCATTATGTTGTGAGAAGTCAGTGCAATAAATTTTCCTCTGAGGACTGCTTTATTTTTTGCATCCCACACATTCCAGTAAGTTGTATCTGTATTTTTGTTTGTTTTTAGGTATTGTTTAATTTGTTCTTTAATTTCCACTGTGACACACGGATTGCTCAAGAGTTTGTTATTCAATTTCCATGTGTTTGTGTGATTTTTGCAGTTTCTTTTATCATTAGTTATTAGATTTATGGCACTATGATCTTATAATATGCATGAGATAACTTCAACATTTTGCATTTATTTAAAAATGTTCTGTGGCTTAGTATATGATCTGTTTTAGAGAATATCCCATATAATGCTGAGAAGAATATGTATTCTGATATTGTTGTGAGGAACACTGTATATGTCCATCAGATCCATTAGTTTACAGGTGTGATTCAATTCTGTCATTTCTTTGCTGACTTATGTCTGGTTGATCTGTCTCTTGGTGTCCATGGTGTGTTACATTCTCCTGTTAGAACTGTGTTATTACATATTTGATTTTTCATTTCTATGTATACTTGCTTTGGATAACTTTGTGTTCTGGAATTTGGTGCATATATATTTAAGATAGTTATCTCTTCCTCTTGAATTTTTCCCCAAACCAGTATGCAGTGTCTTCTTTATGTCTTAGAATCATTCCTGATTTGAAATTCACATTGTCTGGAAACAAAATAGCTACCCTTGTTTTTTTTTTTTTTCACTTTCTGTTGCATGATGCATTGTTTTCCATCCTTTGATTTTCTGTCTCTGAGTTTCATTTTGGGTTAGATGGGTTTCTTATAGACAGCATGTGATTAGTCATTGTTTCTTGATCCATTGTACCAGTCTGTTTCTTTTAATTGGTGAATTGAGCCCACTCACATTAATGTTTATAACTGTTATATATTGATTTACTGTTGACATGTTATCTTTCCATACTGGTTAATTGTCTGACTTGCTTAGTAGTTTTATTCTATATCTAAAGTGTCTTTCAGTATTACTTGCAGGCTTGGCTTGGTGATCATAAATTTCTTTAGATGTTCTTTGTCATGAAAGTTAAAGATGCAACAGCAGGATGTAACATGTCAATAGACTTGCATGTTAATTGTCAATATAAAATGACTGCATCTGTGAATGGATCCTTTTTGGCAATTAAGGTACACAGAGGCCAGACAGCATAGGCTACATGGCTAGGTTCAGGTGACAGGAAGCACCATGGAGGTTCCTAACCCATGTGCTTCTTGATCATGCAACACAGAATGTAATGGCTTAATATCCGTAGAGAATCTCTTAACAGTCTTCAAAACCAAGCTATTGATATAGCTGGGTTTCTCCACCTGAGAAAAGACGCATGGGACATTAGCTAACTAAAGAACTTTGCAATGTCTGCAAAATGTCACCTCTTACCCTTTCCCATCTGTTGTAGTCAGGGTTTGCAAGGAAAGAGATTTAATATGGAACTTACAATTGATAAGATTATATTAAAATATTTACTCCCAAAAAGTCAGATTTAGAGAGGTGTAGATCTGTCCACATACTAGATACCTAAAGAATCCAGCTGAGAATCTGAATCCTATTACAATATACTTCTTAAATCCTCCTGAACACCTAGAGCCCATGGCAAGGACCACAACAATTTTACCTGGAGACCTAGAGGAACCACCAATGTCTCATGCAAGTCTCTACAAGGTTGTGTACTAGCAAGAGTCAAAGTTCAGTGTTGGAAGCTACAAAGTCTGTGCACTTGGGCACAGCATGTGTGCCATCAGACTGAATGATCAGTACTAGAGCCAAGATAAAAAGCTCAAGTTGAGGGCCAGAGATCTGCAAAAGAAAACAGTAGCGATGCACAGTATTAATGATGTCCTGAGATCCTACTCCTCCTCCGATGATGATGATGTCTGTGTTCATATCTGGAAAACTGTGATACCAGCTTCTCCACGAGAATCAACAGCCCAGCACATTCCCCTCCATTTCTCCTTTGACATTGTTTGCAAAACCATTCAATGGATGCTCTATGTCCAAAACCTTGGTGCCTCAGTTCACTGGGTGATCCAAGTTGACATTACTAAGTGGGCCACATCACCAAAGCAGATCTTTAGGTACTTAAATTTCAAAACAGAGCTTATAGGGTGCTGAGGATTGATCTCAGTGGCATAAGCATCTGCTTAGCAAGGTCAAGTTCATGAGTCTGATCCTCTGTACAAAAAAAAGGACATTATATAACTCCATATCTTAAAGTAGTCCTCTGGTCTACCTCACATAAACAACAGTGAGAAAACCTGAGGATCACTCAGATGTAATAATCAGGAACAAATACCTCCAGAGAGTTGTCTCCTCATTTGCCTTGACAAACCTCTCATGGGAACTATGTGGTCTCTTTCGTGTGTGTGTGTGTGTGTGTGTGTGTGTGTGTGTGTGTGTGTGTGCTACACTCTGCTTAACTGTGGGCATTTGCATCAAACTGTAGACAAGGTTATTGATTGTATAAGGCAATTTTAAAATCTTTTTGAAGGAAAGTAGAAAAACAAGCAGTTATATACATTTGTACACAGAAGTCTCACTGCAGTACACTGAAAGCACTGAACCCAGGAGAGAATGTCATGAGGCTGTTCGTATGCACATCACCACCTCAATAAGGTCACAGTGGTTATAGATGCTAGAGGTAAAAAGTGGAAATACTTTAACAACGAAAACAGTTGAAAAAAATACTGAATATGCATTTAACATACCAAATCTAAACTGGGCCTGATGGCATGTGTGTGTGTAAGCCACATACTTGAGAGGTTGAGGCAGATGAATTGTTTGAGAACCCTCTGGGTTATAAAGTGATCTTAAAGCCAACCTGAACTTCATAGCAAGATGTTGCCTCCAAAAGAAAAACAGAGACATGACCCTTAATGGGAATGTGGTCTCCTTTGGTGTCACTGACAGACACACATAAGGAACAAACACACTGATGAACAGAGCAAAAATGAATATAGGAAATGGGTCAACAATCAAAACTCATTAATAACAACAACAAAAACCATGATAAGATAAATGACTCAGTGAATTTTTTCAAGTGTATAGTAAAGAATAAATAGTAATCACTTTTGGATTCTTCCTAGAAATTGAAGGGAAAGAACAAACACCAACTTCTTTTAGATGACAAAGTTACCCTGATAATGAAGCCAGACAATAATGTATTGAAAAATAAAATAAAAATAATTGAAAACACCCTACTGACCAATATTCCAAATGAACATAAGCAAGATTATTCAGCTAAATGCTTGTCAGCTAAATTTGCAAGCACATGCAAAATTTAAGCACCATGATCAACACTCGGCTCAATCTCAGTGATGCAACTACCATCCCACTATAAAAACCATTGAGCATCACTTGCCACTTTCACAGAATGAGACAGAGCTAATCCTTCAATAGATTGGGAAAAATAGCTTTGAGAAATTCCAAAGTTCAACATTTTGTCATGGTAAGAACTACTCACACATCATGTATAGGAAGAATGGACCTCAGCACAGCAAAGATCATACATGAGAAGCCCATCCCTGACATCATGTTCAGAGGCTGACCAGTTGCAAGATTTTCTTCTCAGATCAGGAACCAGACAAAACTTGCAGCAACTTTCAACACAGTACTGCAAGTTTTGGCCCTAGAATTTACTCAAGAATAAGAAATGAAAGGCTTCCAAACCAGAAAGAATTAAGCACTGTTTCTGTTTCCTGAGGACACAACCTTTCATATAAGAAACTTACATATCCACTGAAAACGTTTTAGAACAAATTCAAAAATCACATAAGGTGCAGGGTACAAGATTCACATGTCCTAAACAATTCATATCTATGTGCTTCAAACAAACTGCAGCCTCCAATACAAAGAAATCAATTCATTTCACAATTCACCAAAAAGAACTAATTCTTAGGAAAAATTTAACCAAACTCACATGTTCGTTAAAATTTGTAGAAATTGATGCAAGCAGTACAATAGCACTAACAGAATAAAACACATACCATGATGGTGGATGGGAAGAATTCATGTTGTTATAATTACATGCTACCCCAGATCAACCAGCCCTTTCAAAGCATTCCTGTCAAAATACCACTGATATTTTCCTAGAAATCGAAAACGCAATATGAAAATTCACAAAGAAGTACAAAGTGTCATCCTCTAGCCATGTAAAGTACATTAAACATAGAAGCACAAAATACCTGGTTTCCAAATATATTATAAAGTGACAGCAGTCAAAAGGGTCTTATACTGAAAGAATAGGACCGCAGATTAAAGTGACTAGCCCAGAGACAAACCGACTCATAGAGTCACCAGGAATTTGGATTTGATTCTTCATTCCATTCCTGTCCTTTCCTATATTTTCCTTTGCTTTTTCTTTTCAGGTTCTGCCTCTGTTGATCTGCCCTGAGCTGAAATCAGAGTGTGTTGCATGCTTGTTTGGAACTCCTGGTAATCTTGCTGCCTCAGTGGCCTGAATGCTGACATTGCAGGAATTTTCACCATGCCTTGCTTAGCCAGTGAGTTTTTAATAACACCATAATGAAACCACGTCTCTTGGTGTGTCTTGTAATCCTATCACTCTGGAAGGCTGAGGCAGGAACATCTTAAATTCAAGGATAGACTCACCAACTTAGCAACTTATTGAGAAACTCCTCAAAAAAGGAAGACTTTTGGGGCTGGGGTTTTAGCTCAGTGGCATAAGCACTTGCCTTGCAAGCAGGCCTTCATGAGTTTGGTCCCTGTTACTGATAAAAACAAAAAAGACCAAAAGGAAGACTTTTAAAAGTGTAATGTAATGGAGCTAAATGCAAAAGCTCTGTATTCAGTCTCTAGAAACTGAATGGAAAACCTAAACCATACCCAAAACAAAACCTTGAAAAGTAGAAGGGAAGGCAACAATTTTTTATCCTGGCCTGGCCTTCTGGAGGGCAGTGGGCCCCACGTAGCTTTAATCTTCGCATCTTTCTTGGGATTTGACACCAATCATCAATTTCCATGAGTGATCAGAGAAAAAGAGAAAGTGCTTCGGGGATACCAAGCCTCAGTCCCCCAGAAGAAGGCATTTGGAGTGATCTTCTAAAGAGCATGGTGACCACAGTTACAGTTAAAAAGCAGTGACCCTACCAATATTGTTAAAAGGATTTTCAGTCCTACTCATTGTAAAAGAAACTACAGATTAGGAAGGTGGTAAATAGCTTAACTAGATGGATTATTTCTACAGAGAGTTTAAAGATCAAATTCAAATATTTTATTCCATGAATACACAAAATTACTGCCAATTGCTGACTCAGGATAATATTTACACCTGTAATCCCAGCCCTCTGAGAGGGTGAAGAAGGATGATGAACGGTTTATGCCTAGCATGGGAAATGGAGAAAATTGGTGAGACCATGTCATAAAATCTGTAAAAATAAATTCCAAATATATGAATTTATTGATCATTAAGTAATCCTAGATATCACAGTGCAAGGCACATTAACCACTGTTATTCTACAATTATTTTTATCTTTCCATAGACTTAAGAAGAGTATCTTTTGTATGGTCCTTATAACTATTTTTAAAATAATAGTAATCTCTTGATCAACACTAAATATACATATAGGAGATGTAAAAAAAAAAAAGCAATGATCACACTTTTTTCATACTGAACTACCCAAATCCTGAGAAGGTATATTCAGTAGCATATCTGCAGTCATCTCGGTAAAACATTTGAAAAAAATGAAACAATGCAAACCTGGCAGCACTTCAATGTCTACATGATGGTAAACCTTAGGCTAGGTGTGCTGACTAAAGTACACTTGCAAGAAAAACTCACATAATTTTTTATTCTGAATTCACAGATGATATTTGACTTTGTATTTTTAATCTTTTTTCTTTTTCTCTTCTTTTCTTTCTCTCTTTCTTTCATTATTTTTTTCTGGAGATTGGGTTCTGCTATGCAGATGAGGCTGGCCTGGATCTTCCCTTGCAGCCCAGGATGACCTCAAACTTACAACGATCCCTTGCCTCAACCTCTGAGTACTGAAATGACAGGTGTGTAGCAACACCACTGACTGTGCTTTTCTTTTTAAATTTTCTCAAAAAAAAAAAAAACTTACTCAGAGTTATGTCATATTCTTATATTTTCTCAGGTTGAATATACAAAATCAAATCAGAAACCACAGAAAATACAGTTTCAAAATTCTCACCAACATATATCACAATGTAACATAACACAGCATAGCACAGTATACCATATAAAACAAAACAAAAAGAAACCACCTAACTCTGCTTTAAACAACTGCTTCCATAGATACTTTAAGAATTTCTAAGTCATCCATAAACCAGTAATATGATCCAGTAATTTCACATTTAAGTAGATTTTCTTTAAAATGAAACTCTGCATCCACTCAAGCCCATGTAAAAGAATGGCTGTGGCAGCTTGCTTTCAAGGGTTGACCCAGAAACAGAAGAAATGGCCATCAGCAGATGGGTGAGGGGTGCATGAACAAGTCACAATTGATTTCATTCAGGCCCCAATGGCATGTGGTGGCAGCACACTGGGAGCCCAGCATGGAGACTCTGCTTGAAGGAGACCAACCAAAGAGCATTTTACCTGATCAGCCTCAGGGCCATCAGCTCTAGGAAAGGCAAACTACCCAGCAGGGACACAAAGCCCTGAAGGTCTCTTTGGGATGGGAGGACAGGAAGTGATAGCAATGGCTATGAGACAAGTTCCCCAGGAGTGATGTGTGTCCTTCCTCAGCATGGGGTGATGATGTCCATGGCCTTGGAAAGCCTCCCCTTGCAATCACCATCTGCACTCCCCTCCACAGGATGTCAGAGTATGGAGTTAGACATCTAAGGATGAATAACTAATCACTCATAGGCCCATGAGCATACAGCTTGTTAGGAATTCTCATTCCCAGGACATGAGGAGGTTATAAAATGAAACATTCACATCCTTCAAGGAAAATTATTATGGGAACATCTCCATACTTCCTAATGGAATTGAAATGAAACTACCATAAGACCAGGAAAGAAACTCATCCTAAGATTTGACACATCTCTAAGTAAAGGCTAATTCTCAATGAAAAGAACTTTTTGGATGGAAATGTGCACTTGACCACCAGCCTGCCACGTCTTAAGCATCTACATGTTGGTTGTATGAAAAATTTCAAAGTGAAGAAAAGTGTAAAATCACACTCCATTTTCTAGTTTTTCACTTGCCATTTCTTTTTGTGTGTGTGTGTGTGCATGTCTTTTTCATTTTTATCGCTACCAGGGACCGAACTCATGACCACCTGCTTGCAAGGCAGGTGCTTATGCTGCTGAGCTAAATCCCCAGCCCCCCCACTTGACATTTCTTAGGAATACAAATTTGTTCCACAATAAAAAGGGGGCATCGGAGGGGGCAGCCTAGCTATGGACCCCAGCACACGACACAACTTCCTTGGCAACAGATCTAAACAGAACTTTGATGAAGGTCACCAGGCACCTTTGTCTGGTAACAGTTGACCTTCACAGGCACTTGGCTCATGAGAGTGAGAGTGAATATGCTGTGCTGCTTTCCGAGGCCTTGAAGCCCCCACCTCAAGATCCTGTATGGGAAAACCATGTGAGAATGATTGAAAGGAATATTCACTGGGTCAAGATGCTTCAGGATGCTCACAAGGAACCACTTAAAGTCAAGGGCAGCACAGGGCAGGGCTCATGAGCCCCAACCCCCAAGAGACCAGACAAGAGGGAGCCCAAGACAGGTGTCCCTATGCTCAGCCACCAGCCACTCAGAGACACCAACTAGAGGATAGTACATTAAGGCCTGGCCACCTCTGTAAGTTCTCCTAAACAAATCCCATCCTAAATCATCAGTGTAAGGGCTCTGAGGACAGGCAGTGAGGACAGATGCTCTGGGCCAGGGGCAGGTGCTGAGAAGGGTGAGCCTGTGCTCCTGTCATGTTCCCACCAAGTACAGGGCTGGCAGGAGGAGAAGGGCAGCGCTCATGTGTATCCAAAGCCTCCGGAGTCATCTCCTGTCCTCCTGGGTAGAAGTCTGGGACATAGCTGTTAGTCTTTGAGGAACATAAGGTTATCTGAGTTCACAAAGTGAAACCTGTGGTGTCTCAGAGTCTCAGGCTTCCTGTTGGCTGCTGGGCACTGCCCCAAGCATGCTGCACACAGGACATTGGTGTGGAGGTGGATGCTGGGCCCTGTGTACCACATCCCTGCTCCAGGGAATGGACCCACAATAACAATAGGTATTGGCTCTGTTGCAGGGTGTGTCAGCAGAAGGGACTGTATGGAGGTCCACACATGACTGAGAGGAACTTTGTGTCTGATTAACCCTTCCAGCACCTCCCTCCAGGGCTTGTCAGACATTTGGCCCATGGTCTTGCTCCAAAGGAATCTGGACTGCAAGTGCTAAACTACCATATTCTCTCTACTAAGCCTCTACCTTGTCATAGGTGAGATCACTATACACATATTGGTGGGAGAAGGGGAAAGGGAACAGACACAAAGTCATTTCATTTCTTGTCATGATTGAAATCCTCCATTGTACCTCATTGTCAGTACTGGGCCTTGTGTCTAGGACCGTTGGCGAGCTATCTTTCCCCGCTGTCCCCAGCTACTACACAACATCACCTCACCAGAGATGTGCTCACCTCAAATGTCAGTCCACTCTGTCCATTTCTCTGGCACTTGTCTCACAGGAGTTTTTCAGGTACTGCAGTTCCTATTGCAGGAGCTTCTGGGGTAGCTGAGCAAAAGAAGAGAGCAATGAACACAGCGGCTCAGCCTTCCATGGCTATGGAAGAGGAACTTAATTCCTTCCATGGACTTTTCATCAGAAGCCTGGGAACATTCTCAGTGCCTCATTAATGGACCTGGACAGCCAGAATGAGCCCCCTTTTCTCACCTCTAAAATGGGGGGCTGTCTTAGGACTAATAGGTTTTGTTCATGAATAGGCTTCTATTCAATCTCTCTATTGAGGATATCTGAGCGTGCTAGTATTCCTAAGTGTCCCTTGTGAAATGTAACTTTTAGTATGAGAATTCATTTTCTGCAGGGGCCTCCTGTGAGCCCATTGCCATGAGCCTCCTTGGGCGAATTGGAGTGTGGGCTTTGCTTCAGCCCCAAAACCCTCCTGAGAAGCCATGTGAAGGACACCAATTCCATGTCTACACACAGTCTCAGAAGTCAGGCAGCAGAGAGCTTGGCAGAGGTCTATACAGGAAGCACAGTACAGGCAGATGGACCACACAGCCTGAAAGAGCCTATGGAGCCGGCCTTCTGGATAGCTCCCCCAGGCACAGCCACTCCTCCCTGGACTCCTCCAGGGCTGACATCTCTACTCTATAGGCACCATAGCTGAGAAGGGGAGTTTTATCTTAGCCCAGTGGGACTTGGCCACCTGTGTATTCAGGTCCTGGCCATATACAAGGGCCTCACTCAACCCTAGTTTACATTGCTGAATGGGTTGAGACTGAGTGGATTGAGAACTTATGATCACTGAGGATGAAATGGGGGTTCCATGCCAAATGGTTAGCTGTGTCCTTGGCCCCATGAAGAACTACTGTAGAGGCCTGGATGATTCTGGTGGATGATCTTCGATCCTGCTCACTGACCAACACTTTGTGAAAGCAGTTCTGTTCATTGGAAAGGAGATGGGAGAGTCACTCTGTGGAATTCAGGGTTTGTTCAACACAGGAAATCTGCAGAATAGCAAATTGTCCATGGCTGTCAGATGTAATGGAAGAGCAGATAGGTGTCATAAACCCACAAACATACATGAAGACACACTGTGTGCAGATACTTTACTGGGTATTGACCATGATCCTGTAAGCAGAGCCAGTGCAACCACTGCCCTTTTGAGTTTCAATATTCTTTGGAGGCAACAGTGTCACCCTTGGCAGAAGAAAAAATAGAGCTCACCTCAAGGCCATTGTTGTGGTCTTAATCCCTCCCTAGATGTGGGGACAGACCATGCACAAGGAGTTATGCAGAGGCAAAGAGGACTGTGCAATGCATCATTGCCTGAGCTAGAGACTGCACAGACACAGGACAGACACTGATTGATCCCTCACTTCTCAGATATTCATGGAGTGGCAGCCCTGAGCCCTTGAGTGCAAAGACAGGGCAGATTCCAGTCTCTGCCTTCTCCAAGCTGACTTGCACTGGGGAGGGGCAGGGAAATACTGTGTCAGGATTCCCTGAAGAAGGCAGAGGTGTGATACAACTAAGCAAGGTCTCCCTCCCACTGAGACTTCTTTCAGCCTATAAGGGCTCCTTGGGCCCTCATTGCCCAATTGTGGTGGGTGAGGTTGGCCCTGGGCATTGTAGAGAGTGGGAAGGAGGTCCAGGACACCCTCTCTACAAGTGAACAGTGAAGGCATTGTGGGAGGCCAGTTCCTCACTCTTCTGTCTCCCTTTCTACCCCAGGTCTTCTGTCCTTGGCACCACATTGGAAATGTATGCCCATGTGGATCCCCAGGATGAGCTTCTCCTGGACCAGCTGGAGCCCCAGAGACCGAGCCCCAGGGTAAGTATCCCTGGAGTATGTGATGTGGTCTTGTGGGGAGGTGATTGACTTGGTATTCAGCAACGTGCCCAAATGCTGGGTGACTCAGGAGCATGAGACCCCCAGCAGTTAGTGTGGGGATGCACTCTGGGAGGCTTTTCTGGAGCTGTATTGGTGCACATAGCCACCTCTGACAGGCAGGGGGAAGGTTCTGCCCCAGAAGCCCATGGACAGCTGGTGATCTTTTCACTTACTACAACTGCAGGGCCAGGTTCAGCCCATGGAGAAGTTTTACCTTGTGCCAGCTCCACCTGCAGCTCCATCACCATCTATGATCTCAGAGCAAGAGCCAGCACCTGGATTCCTTTGTCCAGCAGCTGGAGATCAGAGCCTCCTGGTGTCTCCACCCAGGAGTCCTCTCTTGAGCTCTACCTGCAGGCAGATCTTGACCCACACCTGCCATTCCCCTCTCTTCCAGATTTACTTATTATTGTATTGACTGCTACACTTACTTACCAGAAATATGTTAGTGATAGAACAAATATAGATAAAATTTAAGATTTTAGTGTTGTTTAAAATAATCAGCTTGCTGGCATTCAGTGCATTCTTAATGTTGAGCAAATTTCCCAAAGTCCACTTCAAGAATACATTCCTCGCATTTTTACACAACAGTGTTTTGTTTCCTTTCCTTTCCTCTCTTGCTCCATCCCAGCAACCACTGATTGAATGTTCTCAAAAGTAACCTATGTTACATTTTCCACATCAATGTCATAAAGTTTTCTTTGGCCAGAGAATGTTGGTAGTGACTTTTAGGATTAGAGTTAGGTTTAGGGGTTAACCTTATTGTTAGGGTTAGGGTTGGGCTAAGCTCCCAAATATTGCATCATTATCCATTGTATTGGTCATAAAGAAAGGACAATCAGGACAATGCAGCACCTTGTGTGGGCAATGTCTTGGCCCTGATCTGTGTGCTCAATCCAGAAAACTTTGAGAACAATCACTGGTTGTTGGAATGCACCATTGTGCATGATATAGGGCCCAGTTTCCATTCTATGCATCTCATGTGCCATGGACATATCACCAACATAATCAGTATACAGCTATTAATAAATAGTAAATAGCTACTAATATAAAACATTCAATAATCTGTCAACAAAACACAAAGAAAGAAAACCTAATTCTAACATGTGGGGAGAGAAAAGCAAATGATTAAAAAACTCACACAGAAAGGACACGCTCTACCTGGCCAGCAATGGGTCCTTCATGCAGACACAAACATGAAGAGCAAAGCATCAGCTGTCTTCAATCTAAGGCCTCTCTAGTGGAATTTCTAGGACCAGTTTTTCTATCAGAGGAGCACCACTTTTATACTTTGCTCTACCCAATCCTAACAGAGACACAGGCAAATCTTCTGGAGGTGCCCTCAGTCTGGCTCCCAAGCCTTGCCTTTGTAGTTCTGCTCAGACCCCTGATTTCTAGCAAAGTGATCAAAAGTGCTGTCCCCTGTCCGGCCTCTGGATACAGACTCATAAGTGGGTCTAACAGTGACAGCTGTACATGCTCTTTGCTCCTCTGTAACTGCTGTTTTGAGGAGAAAGCCTTTGTCTTCCTCCACTTTCCTCCCCTGCCTCTCCCACTAAATTTCAAATGCTGAGCTGCTGTCCCATGGTCTCAGTGAAGAAGCTCAGCAGGGCCTTCAACATACTTTAGTATGTAATATTCTGACTGCTTTCCAGAAAATGGTCATGAGATGGAAAGATGTAGTAAAATGTGACAGCTAAGTGGAAGGAACCCTCCTCTATACATCAAGATGCCAACATCAATGTGGTGGGGAAGGAAATTTATGGCATTCTTGCCCCACTCCATAGCCACTCAAAACACTGCTGGCCCATTGCTGATCGCAAGGACTCTTGACTCACCCCATCACATTAGGCTAAAGCCTCACTGACACCAGGACCTGAACACTACGTATTTGCCTCTGGAGCCAATGGGGAGGAAAGTGAGAACACAGAGGCACCTGGCAACTAGCTGACCAGACTTAAAATGGAAATGACAGTGGCCATGATGACCTTACCTGCGGGTTGGTCACTGACACAGTGGCACATTATGCACAGGTGAGCCTTGGTCCATTTCCTTTCCAGGTGCTGTTCACCCCTGAGGGGCCCAGAGACATACGAATAGCAAGGTGATGAAATTTCCAGGTCTTATAACACAGTCAGTTGGTCTTCGGACAGAGCAGAGGTGCATAGTAACAGTTGGGAAGAATTTGTCCCCAGACACATTTGACCTGGGGCACCCTTATTTCCCTTTCTTCCAATGTGTGGTCCAGATCTGAGGACCCTTCTTCAAAGTCTGGTGCACATAGCCTTTGTTCCCTCACCAGATCCAATTCTGCCCATCCCACAGAAGCCATTTCAAAGTTACTGTTTCTACTTGGATTGTGCCAGAAAGGAGCATCTGAATTTGTCTCCCCACATATCCAGATACACATGCATCACATGGTAACCCACAGCTTAGATCAGCTCCTTTAGATGCTCCACAGATAGGGGTTTCCAGACTGACCTTGAGACATCAGTTCTAAGCACCATGTTCTCAGGGGAACTTCTAGAGCTGGGAGCTAAAATTAGGGGCTCCTAGTAACCGCAATCCCAGGCCCTGGCCTAAGTGCAACACAGGTTGGATTAAGTTTTTTCTAGGTGATATCCAATCAGCCATACCTGTGGGAAAGGATTCTCTCTGGGACAGAAAGGGATGGGAGGGGCACAGAGAAGCCCCCAGGCCAGCGAAGGCTAGCACAAGCCCAGCTGTGTGCTCTTAGGAGAACAGAGTATAGCTGGAGGAGGGGGGCATGCCTGAGGAAAGAGGGAATGGAAGATGGAAGAAGAGTACAAAAAGCCCCAAGTTACTCAATGAAGGACACCTGATTTTGTTACCCCCCCCCCCATACTTTTTAGGTGACACCAGACAACAGTTACACTGGACTTTCGGCAGCTACACGTGCAGTGCCTCCTGCTGTTATTCTATTCAAAGGTCCAGGGTAGATTGGAGTGGACAAGGGGAGCCCTGGGTAGACAAATCTTGTAGGGGAACGACAAAACAATGACAGTTTGGGGGGATGTCCTGGGCATGTGGCAGTGGTACAAACTCTGTGTTGCCCAATGTGGTTGCCAGACACAGCCAGTGTCCACTGACCCAAAACCACCCTGACCAAAAATCACCAGCCAGAGATCATCCTAGCTCAAATTAAGAGGGAAATCTTGATATCTTGACAGGCATGGGGGTCCACACTCATCTGAGAAGGCCTGCCCACCACTGTGGGTTCCATAGCACCTGCTCCTGCCCTTGTTCTGCACTCTTCCTCATGGCAATCAGTTCCAACATGGTGCCACATGTTAAGAACGATGGCTGGCAAAGTACATGGGGAGCCACCTTCAGGAGGGATTGTGCTGGGCATGGGTTCTCCCTACCATGCATTAATGCTGTGCCTGGTTTTAACACACTATGACACACAGGAAAAGTGAGTCCCCATGGTTTCAGGGATCAAGGGAGGCTAAGATATTCTGGTAAGAAGCTCCACTGTGTGAGAGTGGGGCCAACACACACTATAGTCCTTGGTCTACAGCCTGGGACTGACTCACCTCAGACCATGGTCTGACCAGTCTGCTTGAGGACTGCACGTCTACTGCTTGGGGAGCAGTGTTCCAGGCCCAGGTCCAAAAATCTGAGAACTTTAATGCCCTGTGGGGTACAGAGGAGGAATGGGAGTGGGGCAAATGTCCATCACAGGGCTTAGGAAAGTACAGGCATAAAACTCGGTCTCCTTTCTAAAGCTGTACCCCAACATAGATTTGGGCTTTAGGGTGTGATGCATGGCTTGGAATAGGGCAGAGGGGCTTTTGGGTTTCTTTTTTTTTTTTTTTTTTTTTATCAGTACCAGGGATCGAACTCATGACTGCCTGCTTGCAAGGCAGGCGCTTATGCCCCTGAGCTAAATACTCAGCCATGAGACTTTAGTTTTGTGGGGCATTAGAGTGCCCTTTGTCTGTGGTATGAGATTTTCTCAGAGTTAGGGAGGTGAGTGGGTATTTTAGTGGATAAGATCCCAAGTGAGAAGAAATCACACTGAGCCAACATTAGCAACAGTAGTAAGCAAGGGTCTTTATTATCCAACCTGCATATATCAGCCATCATCAGGCATTACATTCTTGCATAGTGTCACAAGCCTGAGCACATCCATGGCAGTCCATGTTAACTCATGCTTATATAACTATGTCCATGGTGTGCACAGGCTAATCAGTTGTGTCAGGTCCTACAGGTCCTCATACCCTTTGGTGTTGAAGCAGTGTGCAGTGGTTTCTCACATTCCACCACAACAAATATCAGGGAAAATGTGCTTATTGTAAGTTACCCATAGAGTGGATTCATTCACATAAAGACCACAAAAACAATAAATGTAAAGCATACTACCACCAATCCCACCGCAGTGCAGCTTATGGCTACCCAGAGTCAGGTGGATGCCAAGGATTCCCACCACTGCATGAGCAGGTCCTGGTGAAAGGCATTAAGGGCACAAAATTCCACGTCCATTTCTTTTTTAAAATTTTTATTTAAAGAAAGAAAGCAAAATTAAAAGAAACAAAATACAAAAAAGCAAAAAGTTATAGACTATAGGACTCAAAAAATTAACATCCTAAAATGACTAGTTGATACATTACTATTGTCATCTTAAAACTAGTTATTAACCTTACAAAAACAAAGCATAAAAATGGTTGAACACTGAAACATTGATGTGCAATCCCTTCCGTTCAATGATCTAACAGAAATTTAGTAATATGGCCATCTATCTTACACACTATATATACTGTTGTATCCTTTAGACCACCTTTCTTCCCTTTTTCTTTTACAGTATCTACTATACTTTTTTGGGTCCCATTACTTTGTCAGTTTTTATTATTTTTTACACTAGAGAGACATTGTGATATTTACTAATGTGAGTCTTATTTATTTTACTAATGAGGATATTCTCAAGTTATATTCATTTACCTATAAAGGTCTCAAGATCATCCTTTACTATATAAAGTAGTATTCCATAAATACTATATGAGTAGTATTCCATTGTGTAAAAACACAATTTTTTCATCCCCTTGCAGTTGATAGGCAGTTTGGATGTTTCCAAGATTCATCTATCTCAATTGTGCTACACATATGGGTGCACATATATCACTGTAACATGATATTTTCAATTTTTCTTGGAAAATATCCAGGAGGGGAATAGCTGGATTGAATGAATCTTCCAATTCTAGTTTTTTGAGGAATTTCCACACCGAGTTCCACAGTGCTTTCACCAGTCTGCATTCCCACCAACAGTGGACAAGTGTTCCTTTCTCCCTTTATGCTTGCCAACATTTGTTTCAGTTGATTCCTTGAACACAGCTGTTCTTTAAGGAGTAAGATGAAATCTCAGTGCTGTCTTAATTTGCATTTATCAAATGTCCAGTGATGGTGAACATTTCTTCATGTATTTATTTGCAATTTGTATATCTTCTCTGAGAACTGTGTGCTCATCTCTGACACCCATTTTTGGAAAGGGTCTTTGAATTTGGGGGCTAGATGTTTTTAAATTCTTTATATGTTCTGGATATAAGTTCTTTGCCTTATATGCAGATTTTTCCTCACTCTGTAGGGTTTTTTTCCACTTTGTTTGATTTCTTTTGAAGTGCAAAAACTTTTTAGTAACATGAAACCCCAGTTGTTGATTCTGTGAAGTATTTCCCATGTGGTTTGCATTTTATTCCTGAATTCTCTGCCAACCCTTATATCTCTAAGATTTCTACCTAACTTGTCCTCCAGTGGATTTTTGTTACTTTTTCAATATGTATGTCTGTGATCCACTTTGACTTTAGATTAGTGTACGATGATAGGCATGGGTCTAGTTTCAGTCTTCGGCATGTAAAGTCAACTTTTCCAACACCGTTTATTAAAGAGGCTATCTTTTTACAGTGATCATGTTTAGCCCTTTTGACAAATATAAGGTGGCTATATTTGTAGTAACGTTTGCATCTTCTAATCTGTTCTATTGATCCTTATGTCAATTTATCTGCCAGTATTATGCTGATTTTATTATTGTGGCTTTGTAGTATAGTTTCAAGTCAGGAATTGAGATGTCTCCTGTCTTGCTTTTGTTGTCCAGAATCACCTTTGTTATTCTAGATTTCTTCTGTTAACAGATGAATTGTAGGAATATTTCCTCTAGATATGAGTGTATGTCAATGATATTTTGATTGGAATTGCACTGAATCTGTGCAACAGTTTTGGGAGTATGGCCATTTCCACAATGTTGGCTCTTCCTAACCAAGAGCAAGAAATGTCTCTCCATTTTTTAATATCCTCTTGAATCTCCATTTTCTGAGTAGTATAATTTTCAGCATATAGGTCTTTTACATTCTTAAGTTGATACCTAAGTATTTCATTTTTAGATGCTAGTGTGAAAGGCTACATTTCCAAAATTTCCTTCTCAGTGAGTTTTTGTTTGTGTACAGGATTGCTATTGATTTTTGAGTGTTGACTTTACATGCAGTTATGCTTCTGAATTTGTTTATTACCAGTCCTAGTCTTTTAATGGGGTTTTTGTCATCTTGTACGCAGAGTATCATGTCGTCTGCAAATAATCATAATTAAACTTCTTCTTTTCTTATTTTTATTTCTTTAATTTCTCCCTCTTATCTGATTGCTCTGGCTAACATTTGCAGAACTATATCTAATAGGAATGGTGATAGTGGACATCATTGTCTTGTTCCTAATTTTAGTGTGAAGGTTTTCAGTTTTTGTCCATTTAGTATTAAGTATAACATTGGCTGTAAGTTTGTCATAAATGGTCTTTATGATATTGAGGTACATAGTGTCTATTCTGAGTTACTGTAGGGTTTTTTCATGAACAGGTTCTGTACGTTATCAAAAGCTTTTTTGCCTGCATTGAGATGATCAAGTGATTTTTACTTTTGACTCTGTTGATGTAGTGTATTACATTTATTGATTTGTATATGTTGAACCACCACTACATTCCTGGAATAAATCCAACTTGGTTATGTTGTATAATCTTCTTGATGATTTGCTGCACTCTACTTGCCAATATTTTAATGAAATTCTTTGCATAGTTCTGCTTTTTGGTTGGATCTTTTTCTGGTTTTGGCATCAGAGTGACACTTGTTATTAAGAATGAAATAGGGAGGACTGCTTCTCTTTCAATTTCATTGAAGAGTTTAAGGAGTATTGGAGTCAGATCTTCTCTGAATTTCTTATGGAATTCAGCTCTGAATCCAGCAGGACCTGGCCTTTATTTGTTGGTAAGTTTTGAATCACATTTTTTATTAAAATAGCTGATATTGTGTTATTCAAAATTGGAATATCTTCTTGATTGAGTGTGGATAGTTCATGTGTTTCTAGAAATATATTTCCTCTGTTTTCCATCCTATGTGAGATTTTCAAAGTTGGTGCTCATGATGTTTGGAATTTCCATGGGATCTACAGCATTTTCTCTCTTTTCAGTCCTTATCATTTAGGTTTTTTTTCTTGATAAGCTTGGCTAGAGGTTTATCAGTTTTATCCTCTCAAAAAGCCAGCTCTTTGATTCATTAATTCTTTCTATTGTATTTATACTTCCAATTGCTTTTATTTCTGCTCTAATCTTTAGAATTTCCACTTTTCTAGGAAGTCTAGGTTTGACTTCCTCTTCCTTTTCTAGAAGCTTGAGATGTACCATTACATTATTTATTTGTGCTCATTCAATTTTCTTGATGTGACTACTTATTACTATGTATTTCCCACTTAGGACTGCTTTCATTGTGTCCCATAGGTTGTGATATGTTGTTTCTGCATTTTCATTGTATTGTAGGAATTGATTTATTTCTTCTTTAATTTCTTCTGTAACCCACTAGTTGTTCAGAAGATTATTTAATTTCCATGCATTTATGCAAGTTTTGCAGTTTTTTTGCCACTGATTTCCAATTTTAGTGCACTATGGTCACATAATATGCATGGCATAATTTTGCTCCATTTGCATTTACTTAAGAATGTTTTATAGGATAATATATGGTCTGTTTTGTAGAATATCCCATGTGCAGCTAGGAAGACTATATGATCTGATGTGGCTGGGTGGAATACTATGTAAACATGCACTAAGTCCATTCACTCACAGGTATTATTCATTTCTGTTATTTGTTTGCTGACTTTTTGTCCCAGTTGACATATCTCTTTGTGACAGTGGGGTGTTCAGGTGTCCTATTACAATTGTATTCATGTCCATTATTATTTGTCTTACACAGTTGGGTGCCCCTGTATTTGGTGCATATATATTTATAATTGTTACTGCTTCCTTTTGTAGTTTTCCATGTATAAGTTTGTAGTGGCCTTCATTATCTCTTTTAATCATTTTAGGTTTGAAGTTCACTTTGTCTGAAAACAAATAGCTCTGCTATTTTCTGGGTTCCTGTTGTGTGGAAACTGTTTTCCATGCTTTGACTTTTAATCTGAATTTCTTTTTGAGTCGGATGTGGCATACTTGTATGTGGCATACTTGTATATGGCATACTGTGGGATCCTATTTCTTGATCCATTCTGTTAACCTGTTTCTTTTGATAGGTTAGTTGAGCACATTTACATTTATGGATATCACTGATATTTACTGGCTTGATTTTGCCATGTTGTGTTTCTGTTGTTGGTTTCCTGCTTTGCTCTCTTGTTTAATTTCTTGTGGTTTCTTTCTGTTCTAGAGATTGTGGTTATTTTTATCTCTATCTAGCATGTCTTTCAGTACTTTTTCTATGATTGGTTTGGTGTACATTAATTGCTTCAGTTGTTCTTTGTCATGGAAGTATCTTGTTTTTCCATTAAATTTGAAGTAAAATTTTACTGGGTAAACCAGTCTGGGTTGATAGTTGTTTTCTTTTAGGGCTTGAAATACTTCACTCCAAGTGTGTCTTAACCTGAAGATTTGTGCTGAAAATTCTGCCGAGATTCTAATAGACTTCTCTTGATGTGTGAGTTGTGTCTTTTCTCTAAAAGCTTTCAGTATTCGGTTTTTATGCTGTATATCTCTGATCCTAATTATTATATATCTGGGTGCAGATTTATGTTGGTTGTGATGGTTTAGCATTCTGTATGTCTCACTTATTTGTATATCAGACTTTTCCTGCCTTAGGGAAATTTTCTGCTATTACTTCTTTAATAGTTTACTGATGGCATTAATATTGACTCCTGCATCTTCACAGGTGTCTACAACTCTTATAATATTTCTCTTGGAATCCTCTTGAAGCTACTGAATTGTCATTTTATGTTACTTTGTTATTTTTATAAGTTCTAAACTTTCATAATCACTATTTGCGACTCTATTCTCAAGCTATCCTCAGCTTCACTTAAATGGTTTTGTGAGATTTCAACAGAATTTTTTTTGTTTGTTTTGGTTATTTCTTTGAATTTGTTTCATGGATTCTGCTTGTTTTCTACATTGTTCATTCAAAATTTCAATCAATTCCCTATGCTCTTATGTTTTTTTTTTAAATGTATTTCTTCTCTAGCTATGGTGAGAAACTAGCATAATAAGGTTGGTATTTCTGTCTTTACATGGTGATTCTTTCTAATTTGATTTCTGCTATAGCCTCATGGATTTGTTTCTTTACTTTATTTGCTATCTTTTCGGAGATTCCTCTTGTATGACTTTAAGATCCTCTATTTCAGTGTTGCCTGTACTTGCTTCTGATGGACTAGATGTTTGAGATTTCATTTTGCCAATTTGTTTTGTCAT
Source organism: Cavia porcellus (assembly GCF_034190915.1). Taxonomy (NCBI): domain Eukaryota; kingdom Metazoa; phylum Chordata; class Mammalia; order Rodentia; family Caviidae; genus Cavia; species Cavia porcellus. Next base: position 46,570,246 of record NW_026947515.1, on the reverse strand, counting down.
TTTCACTCTTTGGGTAAATATTTGGTCTTTCAGTTCCAACATAGTGTGAATTTTAGGGTTCTACTGTGTGGTTGATATTTGTGCAATTGCTGGATACCAAAATGAAGAGGAGAGCCAGTCGCCTGCATTCCTCCAGCAGGGCCTGTTTTGTGAGTCCTATATTCTTCTTGGGCTAACTAGCCTAGAATTATTGATGTAGGTTCACTCTCAATTCCTGCTATTCCTATGTCTTCAGGTTGTTGCAGGTCACCAGATCTCCTTGTCCACAGCGTTTGTGTCAGCTGAGGCCCTACTGTGTCATTGGTTGTTTTATGAGCTCTTTTAATTTTCGCTAAGTTGGAGGAGGCCTTATTGGCACACTACTCAATTTGTCTGATATTCTCTATGTGGAGAGTTACTCACTCTCTTGCCAGGTTTCCCAAGGGCTTACAGTTGGAGGGAGCATCATTTCTGCTCCTACTACCCACTTCAGGTCTCTATTTTAGGGATAAACTCACCAAACTGACTGGAGCCTGATGATGTTTTTTGTTTGAATGATGGGTTCCTGAATCTCTCATTGACCCTGCATGGTAATCCCCTATAGTCTAAGGTTTTGGAAGAAAGGGTTGGGCCCGAAGATCAACTGCAATACTGGGTCCAGGAGGTGGGAGAGTTCTGCAAGGAGTGGGCCTGAGTGGTGGTCCAGGGTTTCCTAGGTTGGCGGTTCAATGGGTGGGCATATGGTGACAGTTCGGGCTTCTCAGATGTACATCCATTTGTTGCAAGGCCTCTTGTTTCTATCTCTGCTTGCCACGAATATAAATGCCACATTCTACATGCAAGAGGATGCAAGGATCTCCTTGTGCTGTGGTTCACAAATAAAGGCTCATGTGGTTTTGTAAAACCACCTTTAGCATTTAAGAAGTTTCATCCATGAGCAACATGAAGGCTAGCAAGTGAGGCTCACAGCTTGGGTCCTTCATTGACAATAGTTTCAATCTGGAGGGTTAGGCCCATGATTCCTGCCTTTGGTAGCAACACAACCACCAGACAAAAGCACCCACCTACCTGTACAATCTGGTGGCACCTGCTGAGTATTGTGGCACCCATAGAACTGTTTCAGAATATTGTGGTGTGTCCATAATGATGGGTTTGATGGTGCCCTGGATATATGGGAATCCCCAGGTGCAGTGTCCTGGTCATTGTGTGGATAGTTATTGTCAGCCCATTCTGACACAGACCTATGAGGCTTCCACAGTAAGCCAATTGGTAGGCACCACCCTGGGGAGCTTGTTTGCCACCCCAAATGTTTGTAACATTTGTCAGTGATACACAGTTACACAAGTCAAATGGTATCCACTCCATAATGGGGTTTCTCAATGCTGCATTTACCTGTTGAATACAAAGTGGGGCTCCACCCAGTTATGCTTCTTAGTTTCTTTTTATCCAACTCCAGACACTGTACATAACAGGGCCCAGTCCCTGTAATGTGGTCATGTTCTCCAAATCAGCACCTTGCTGCCCTGTCATCTCTGATCCCAGGGTGCTGCTATCAACAAGTTTATCAAATTCTGCCAACTGCTCACAGGCTGTCCCTTGCACATTCTGTAGAACTGGCCTCATAGAGGGAGTACTGGCTGGAATAAATTTGGGACACCTCCTGTGGGCTCAACTTTGGGTTATCAGCCCCACTTCCTCATAGCTATACCACCTATGTTGGGACAGTTTCACTCACATTTTAATTCAAATGCTTTGCCAGCTCCCCTATTCCAGGGCTAAATAGATTGTATACATGTATTATGGGTAGAGAGGAGCAGTCCCTCAAGTCCCCATCTTCAGGCTAAGGGCTCCACCTCCCCCACCTTCAGTCAAGTAGCAGGTCTGTCATGCAGTGCCTGGGAATGCTCACAGAGACTGTCCTGGTCATGGGACAGAAGGAGGTGGTGCTCCCTGGGTCATGTAGTATGACTTCAGCAGGAACCAGCAGTGATTCCAAGGCCAACATGGGATCCATGTTTCTACCACTTTTAAAGCCTTCAACTTGCCCTTGGGAGTCAGATGGACCCTTCCCAGTCTGTACATGTCTCTTATCATTATCAGTAATCAGGTAAGTGAATATTCATCACACAAGGAGAAACCCTGCTTATGTTTTGAGAGCACTATGAGCAGACTTTGATTTTTAGGTCAAAGTACACTGGTGTTTGTGAGGAAGTGCAGGAAGGAGACTCCTTCTACCTTACTAATCATACATTCACTTCAGAAATCATTTTGGTAGTATGTTTAAGAGTCACACATCTGACTACCTTAACATTCTGTGCATCTAATCCTCTCTATGTCATGAAGAGAATTTTAGAAGATATTCTAATCAACTTTGTTTTCATTAGCTAAAAACTATCATGTGACTACCCAATAATGCCTGAATGAATAAACACACCACAGCAAGCTATGCATTGAAAGTTTGCTAAAAAATAAAAACATAGAAAAACACTATATAATAACCTCAGAATGACTGATTGGTGAAAGAAGGCAGAGAGGTCAAATTTTGTCCAGTCATTACATATATTTTCAAAATATGACAAGACACATGTATGATAGAAGGCAGGTGAGTCTGTGCTTATCTGATACAATAAATAATACTCTGTTCTATCAAGAGTTGCGGTGTATCAGGAATCCAGGAGGCTTTGCTGGGGCTGCTACCATAGTAGCTTGGTGTGTATGGCTACACACTCAGTGAATATGCTACTAGGGCAGAATATAATCTCAGGCTCGATCCCTTGCCTAAAGGCAAGACTCAGGACAAAAGCCTGATGTCTCCTCTGTCTGTTTCCCCTTTTCTTGCTCAAGGTTCACCAGCCTCTCCTCAGTGAAACTGCAGAGATAGCTCTGAGTTCTTCAGAGCCAGAGATCCAGAGAAGGATCAAAAAAAAATCAAAAAGACAACCTAGGATACTAAATAGAACACAGGGAAACATCAGGAGAGGTTGGTCAAAGTTATTTGTGTGAATCTTAGTAGACTATCACATAACCTCAGCCATATTCAGTTATTTAAGAGTGAGTCAGAAAGTGGAGAGAGAGCTCAGGATACACCTGCTCACCATGCATGAGGCTCTGGGCTCAATTTCAGCACTGCTAATGCAAAATAATAACACTAAATAATATTAAGCTAGTAAGTTAGGCCTGTAATATAGGGAAAAGGCCTTTCAGGAAATGGGCACCAGAAGATGAGCTCTCAGCAATTGAGCAGGAACCTAGACCATAGGCCTGGTGGCTCTCACAGGTGTGAATACAGGAGCTATGGACATCGATTTGGGGGTGTAGCTCCATCCATAATGCTTGCTTAGCCTGTGTGTGAGGTACTGATTTGAGGCCCCAGCACCAATACATAGAAGAAACTGAGATGCTTGGGGAAAATAAGAATGGCTGAATCAAGGCACTTTCACCCCCTCATGAAGGTCCCAGGGAAACATGTGCAGGAGGTAAGTCTCATTTCTACCCCCACACAGCAGGAGCCAGGCATTGTGTGCACTGTATTCTCCCTCTATCCTACCCTGTGCTGGATTTCACTTCTAATTGTGTGCTCTACATGTGACACCAGCCCACAGATTTTACAAATGTCATCACACACCACTGATGATATCCCCCGGTAGTAGATGCCTGGATGACATCCATAGAGCAGAGGAACACATTTGGAAGGTCCTGAGAGGCATGGTGTCTTGTCTAGGATTACACAGGAAGTCAGAAGGACAAGTTCAATCTAAACCCCTATCTTTTGCCTCAAAGCGAGACCCTGCCTGCACTGCTATTTTTTCTCAGCCCTCAGAAAGCTTTGCATGCTGCCAAGGATCCATCACTTGGTTGAAGAAGCTGTTGTTTATTGTGAGGGGCCATGGGGAGTCATTCTATGGGCTTCCATGTTATCCAGAGTAGGAATCTCTGTGAGCTATCATGGAAGCAGGTTCACAGAGAAATCATGGAGAGAGTTGATGTGTGCCTTTAATCATCAATTTACTAGGCTCTGACAGATGTAATGAACAGATTCAATATACACACTGCTCTCTTTTGCTTCAACGTTGTGCAGGCCACACAGTCACCCTGGAGAGCAGAACAAGTAATACCCACACTACTGTGAATGTGTCTAACTTCCTGGCCTCTGTACATGTGAAAGCCTAACAGGGTAAGAGGAGTTCCTCTAAGGCATAATGAATGGGGTGATGCATCATTATATAAACTGAAGATGGAGGAAAGGCAGGTGGAACCCACACTTTCTGCCCACTCACTTTGCAGATATTTATAGCACAGCACCCCTGTAGAGTGACCATGACTAGAGGAACACTGCAGATACCACCCTGGATCACAGAAATGAAAGGCCACAAGGGTTGGAAAGGGAGGCTTCACTAAAGAATGGAGGAAAGGTGGTCACAGCACTATTAGGGACTTCTATCAGCACATGAGGAGCACCTGGGCCAGCACTGACCCATTCAAGCCCAAGAAAAGGCTGGGGCAGGGCTCTCTGCCCCTGGAGCAGGAGGTTGATGTCCATCTCTATAAGATGCCCAGTTGAGTTGGACCAACCTGAGCTCACTGAAAATGAGAACTGCAGTCAGGAGGGTTTGGCCTGGGTCTGTGGCCTTCTAGGGAGTACATGGGACACTTTACAAAGACAAAGACTCCAAAACTTGAGACCTCCTGCAACACTGAGGCATGCACAAGTGAGTGGGTTGAAGAAGAATGGGAAGCTTCCCTGGGGTGGATTTGTGCACAGAACTGTTTGTGACAGGCACTGGGAAGTTCTAGGGCCTGCAAGGAACAAGGACAGTTGGTGATTTTTCTCTTTCTGCTAACACAGGGTACTACATAACTGAGATCAAGTCCAACATACAGAGTTTATACTAAATTCACCTCCAGTGACCTCACAAACTTTGGAATCAAGTGAAAACTAAGGCCAGGTACTCTGTCTTGAGGAATGCTAGAGCTCAGGCTTTTATTGGCTCCACAGCAAGCATCCTGAGCTCCACTTAGGCCAAGTCCTGCAAAGCACCTGCCTTTCCTTTCCTCTTTCCTTGCACCCCTTGTTTTATTTTCAGTTTTCATTTCTACTCCTAAGTCTGTAATTCTTCTGTACATTAAATTCTAGTATAATTTACCTTTAAAGATAAGATACCATTTGTTTCATCATGTTCAATTCAGTAACATATAAGCACATCATCAATTTGTACAATTTCCACATTTGTTGAGTTCCAGCTTTCTGCTCAGTTTTGGACCCATCCATACCCCTGTCCTCTCCTGCTATACCCCACCCACCTCTGACCTTTTTTCACTGTGATTTAGTACTCTGGATCTTTAATAGTCATGCATTAGATTCTGTTCAGTCAAATTTTATTGGATGACACTGGCTGCTATTGCTCTTTGATAGAAGAGTGAACCCCAGATAGTCAAAATCTATCAGGAAAATATAGAAATCATTGTGTGTCTACTCATCTTTTCATGTTGGAAAAGCTTTCCCATGAGTTCAGTGATGGGGGGAGCTAGAAAGATCTGATTCATTGCATTTGAAAAGCAGAAACAAGAATAATATAGAAACCACAACAGGAAAACTTTCCTTACAAGCCATATTCATACAGATAGTTTGTGACACAGGTGTGATAGAGGTGTCATGAGTCCATTCTGTGAGAGATGAAAAATTCTTGTAATTCAAAAGAGAATCACCACATGTGGCCAACAAATGCAGATAACACTAAGCCTCCAAAAACTGATTCATGCAGTCACACATCCAAGAGATGTGCTGTGTCTCCATGTGATAGCAGGTTTTAAGGCAGGTGTTGAACAGCACTGGGGAGAATATGGGGGGTGGAGCAGAGCCCTGTGTTGCAGCTCCCATCAGAGCACTACACAAGTGTCCCTGGATCTGGCAGGATTAACAATAGAGGTTTATCCCTCACAGAGAGCTGCGCAACTTTGAAAGGTTTCTTTTCAAGAGTTTGATTCACAGCTGTTTGAAGCAGGAAGGAATTGGGACCATCCCTATCTTCAATGTAAAGGGTGTGGGGCATCAGTGTGGGCCACAAGAAAAAGGGAAAGAAGCTAAGGAATCTGATCATGAAATAATACATGGATGTGAGAACAAAGACTCGGTTTTGAAAGTGAAATGTCTCTGATATCAATGTCCATCCACACATTGACATGTAAGAATCTACATCCAAGCATGTTTTCTCAGCAGTGTAGTTACTTATGATGACACTGGCTCAAAATAAAATAATTTTAAAAACAGAATTTAGTGTTGTTCAGTGTAAGGCCCTTGTCATAGTTTATGTCTGTGGCCCCCAGGCCTCAAGCGTTTATTATGCATCTGTGACTGGTTCATTGTTTAGCATTTGGATTAGGGGTGTGAGTGCTATACCGGCCTAGGCATGGAGCCAAAATGTGATATAATTGCAGGAAATAGGCCTGTCTTGCTCTTTTGCCTGTTTCCTCCTTGCTGTTTGCAGCCACCACGAACTGTGGCCCCGCCAGGCCAGCCTGCCTTAGAGCCAACTGAGTATGGACTGAAAACTCCAAATCTGTAAGAAGTAAACCTTTCCTTGCCCAACTTTTGGTATCAGGTATTTTTTCTCAGCAACCCATAAAAAGTAACAAAGACATCCCTGCATTTAATTCCCAGTATTCTGTTAAGGAAAAAACAAACAAACAAAAAACTGGGAGCAACATGAGGGACTTCAGAGTACCATTGCCTGGTCTTTCTGAAGAGCTGTGTGCCCCAAGTAGCTTGAACCTCCACACCTTTCTTGGGCACCTTGATTTTAAAAAAGATCAATTCCATGAGGGATGGAGAAAGGAGGATGTTCACCCAAGAATGCAGTCTTAGTGACAATGGAGAATAAATTCTCAATTTTCACCTAAACTGCATGGTGACCACAGTTAATAAAAAGGATAGCTTTCAAAACTGCTACACAATGGGATTATAGTCCCAATAACTCTGAAAGAATTAGTAGGTTAAGAAGGTGGTATATACTTTATCTAGACTGATCCTTTCTAAAAAGGAGCCATAGGTCAAAAGCACATTTTATCCCATAAACATACATAATCATTGTGAATTTCTAAGAATGGAGAGCCTGTATCTGTACTCCCAGCACTCTGGGAGGTTAAGGAAGGAGGAGCACAAGTTTAAACCAAACCTGGGGAACTGAGTAAATTATTTCGACCCTGTCCTAAATATTAAAAAAAAATTGTAACAAAAACAAAAACAAATTTTAAAAGTGCTTACATATATAGCTCATGCAGAAATTCCCGGGATCACTGAATATAGTATACAAACTGCATAGTATGAAACTATGCAGTTTCATAGTATATAAAGTTATATAGCATATAAAGTATACTATAGTTTCATATATATAAACTGCATAGGATGAAAACTTTAATCTACTTATAAGTGTTTTCATATTTTCTCTATTAATATCTACTTGTGCTACATTAAAATAAGAAAAGATGAAAAAGGGGTTTTGTTTTGTTCTGAGACAAGGTCTTGCTATGTACTGCAGGCTGACCGTGACTCACCAAGTATTTCAGTCTAGCCTCGAACTCCCTGTGATCCTCGTATCTAACCCACCTGAGTGCTGGGATTACAGGCATGCACCACCATGCCTTGCAGGAAAGTGTTTTTTTTTTTTTATCTTTTTATTTTAAAGAGGATAAAACCAAATGAAATAAAACAGATTATACTCAATCAAAACAAAAAGATGAACCTGGTACATGACTTAAAAACAAAATCCAACAGTAGGTTGTGTGGCCTGTCTCTCAGCCTGCAAAGAAAATGACTCAATACCTTGCTGAACTCCAAATTTGTCCAGATAATTGGGCAAATACCTAGATTTTGAAAGATGTCTTAAACATGCTTTGTTTAAGGAGCAATTCATATCAAGTGCCAGGGAAAGAACACAGAACTTTGATTTAGTATTTCTAATTTCTGGAATTTATCCCAAGAAAAAAAGATACATGCTCAACGCAGTTTTTCTAAGAGAAACTAGACTTTTGTACACAGTCAGTAACAGGATAACTAAGTACAAGTGTACCTATGCATGTTATCTAAACATTCAACATTATGCAAATATATAAATGATGTGAGCAGAACTTGGTAGTAATCATTAGAGACAGCCGAATATGGAGAAGATGGGTATTCTGCAGCAGGGTTTAACAATGTGGGTGAATTATTTTCATGTGTGGATTTAAATTTTTACTACTGATCATACTTCCTCATCCTCAAAGCCCCAGCACGCATTCATTCTCACCAAACCTAAACATCCAAGTGCTGCCAATATTAAAAGGAGCAGAAACCCCCTTATCAATGGAACGGACTGGAGCCAATGCATGTGCAGGTAGAATAATAACTGCTGTCTTACTGTTACATGTAGGTCCTATCTCAGTCTCTCCAGGGAGGAGTTCTGAGTAGAATCCAATCGTCCTTTAGGGGTAAATTCCGCGGCTCAGTATGGCCAAGCTCACTGACAGCAGAGGCCATGTGAAACCCCAAGCCGCTGCACCACAGGTCCCACACCAGGGCTGGGCTCCCAGCAGTGCCTGTCAGGAGGGACTGGGGATCCCGGGCAACGCGTCAGGCCTGGCCATGCTGATCCCCTACGGAGAAAAGAGAGGAAGGGAGAGAGGGGCCCTGCAGACCTCAGGCCAGGTCGTCCCAGAGTCGCGCCTGCTGCCGCCCTGGGCCCCCGACCCCAGACATCCCGCCCTGGGCACTTGCGCCGCTAACAGCAGGGCCACCAGGCCAAGCTGCCACTCACTGTGGGCTCTGCACTTCTACCTGCCCCAGACCCCAGCCCTGGCCCCGCCACAGCCTAGGCCGCCTAAGGAAGAGCGCTCCGGTCTCCAGATGGCATTGCTAGCACAAAATAGCGACTCCAGGCATAAGACCAGCATCCACTGCAAAGCAAGGCCGGGGCGGGGCGGGACTGAACTGGGATGTGCAGGCGCGTGGCTCAGGGTGGTCCATGGGCGCAGCCCGCCCAGGTTGGGCCTGGTGGAGTGTAATCTTCCTTTGAGGCCAGGGGGTTGGGTCAAGCTGTGTGAGGGGCGGGCAAGGGGCGGGGCCAGAAGCTGGGACCCAGAGGCTGGGACCCAACAAGTGCAGAGTCCTCCTGTGAGGCAACAATGACTCAGTGGGCATGGCAGTGGGGTTTAGGATCCCCCTGAGGCAGGGTTTGGCTGCAGGTGGAGGTCTCTGATGAGGCTTCTGGGAGACCCAGCCCCAGGCCCATTATGAGAGGAAGCAGAGCAGTGGACTGAGGCTTGGAATTTATAGATGTCTGGACTCAAATTTTCCTGGGCCTAACACCTTAGGCACACTGCTTCTCTTCTGTGAGACTCAATTTCCACTATTGTTACTCTGCTGTTATTTTGCTTTGAAATATTGAGCGTGTTTTCTGTTAAAAAAACAAACCTGAGGAATGTAATTCTCATCTGTGGGCACTGCTGTGAAGATCTGATGAAAACCCTGCAGAGCTCTTCCCATGGTTCCTACCATATAGCAAGTGCTCAGGTATCATTGCTATTTGCATTGTTGCCCTTCTTTTATTACAGAGAAATGAGTGCTTTAGGTGTCCGTCGTTGAATGTCTTCATAACTTATAAGTATGTTTACATGTGAATATAACATACTGACAAGCATATTTAACACTTATGGATATCAGGCCAGGGCCTCTTTGAGGCACTTTACATATGTTAATTCTTACAAGAGCAGGAGTTAGGAATTATCTTCATTTTCATAGTTGTGTGAGCCTAGACACCAACATTAAGTACCTTTTCCAAGGACAAAGCAAGGGACAGAATTTTAACCCAGTGGGCCTTGCACCAGCATCTCTCTTAACAAACCAATACTTAGCACAGCACCGCTGCAGTTCCGCTTTGGATTTTTCAGTTTTGCTGTTGTGGCTGCCTCAATGTCTTGAATCAGTTCAAACTATTTATCTTTCATGGTCATTTTGATTTTGGAGAAGAATCTGAAGTCACAAGGGTCCCGATCTGGTGAATTCGGTGGATGAGGCTGCACCATACTGTATTTATGAGCCTTCCTTTTCATTGAATGGCATTCAGCAACTGCATTCACTATATTTTTTATCTCAATTTATAAAGAGACTCACAAAGGAGGACTTCCAAACTGCTTCAGAAAAGAAAGAACAAATGTAGAAGTGTGTCTGAAGCAAGGAGATGTATTTTCTTCAATTTATTTTTAAGGAGATGTTTTTTAAGAAGGATTAATGGGCATGTATCTTTTGTTTTAGTAAATTTTAAAAGTTTGAATATTAGCTTTATATTTTGATCAGCCTTTGTACTTCTTCCTTGAGGCTGTTAATTAAACATCTGCATATTCGCTATCCCTTATACAAAATGATTCGGACCAGAAGTGTTAGGAATTCCTGAAATTTTTATTGAAGAACTTGTATAGGACATAATATATTGTCTTGAGGATGGGACCCAAGTTTAAATATGAAATTTATTTATAGTTCATATATAATTCAAACTCATAGCCTGAAGGCAATTTTATATATTTTTAATAAGTTTGTGTTTGACATGTGTACTATATTGTTTCTCTGGTGTGGGAAACTGAAAATGTAGATAAGAGGCAAAATAAAATAAATATTGTGAACATTATCTAATGAGATGGGGAATTAGGGATGGAGGAGGGAGAAAGGAAGGAAGGGAAAAGAAAAAAATGATGAGAAAAGAAGGAAACAAAACTTTCATAAATAAGGAGGGGAAGGGAGTTGAAGCAAAAGTAGGAGAATGGAGAATAAATAATTCATAACATGTATGCTGGAAATTTCCCATGATTAACATGATCATTATTTACACCTAACATGTACCAATAATCTTAATTAAAAACATTTTGTATCTGAAACAAAATTTGTTGCTGTGAAATTTTCAACTTTTGGCATAAAACATCTGTACTCAAAAGTTTTGGACTTTGTAGCATTCAGACTTCAGACTTTGGATTAGGAATGCTTAGCATGTATTTGAATAGTGATATGATGAATATCCTCCCTACCTCAATAGACTGAAAACTTCATGGTGAGAGAATGAGGGCAGGTACTTTGCCTCTACTAGTGTCATGGTAAACATAAATAAACATAAATGTCAGTGCCCCTCCCAAGCCTCATGCAATCATGGATGCGACCAAATCCAGTATTTCTGATTGATTGTCTAGTGCTTAGATTGGTGTTATGTGTGCTCCATGTGCAGTGGAGTGGAGCTAGCCTACATTGTACCTGAGAGAAGAAGGTGTTTCTTTCTTTTTGCTGTTCTTGCTTGCGTTTTGTAGACATCACAAACTGCTGCCCCTCAGCCATTTCATTTTGCTTTGGAGCCAACTGAGTGTGGACTGAAATCTCTTACCTGTAAGAAATAAACCTCTCCTTCTTTCATGTTGGGCATCAGGTATTTTGTCTCAATAACCAGTGAAAAGTAAGTAAGACAACTGGGAATAACTGTATCTCAGTACCCAACTCAATGTCTGACACAAGAATGGTGCACTTTTTTTGACAGAAAGAAAACAAGCGGTAGCACACAATTATAGATTTGTATCACATGGAATGTCTCTACTTCCAAGGTTCTGCAGTGAAATGTGGTCTCATCAGTTTTCCTCTCTGAGGGCACTAAGCTTGTCATTTCTTTTGCTTTATTGTGGCAAATAATGCTCCTCTATCCAGTTTTCATTCTCCCTATGGTCTTAGAAATCAATTGTAAGCTGTTATACAGTGTTATGCTGGGCATGGAACTAAGGACTTCCTTCATACGAGGCAAGTGCTCTACTTCAAGACACATTCCAACCCTCCCTTTCTTATTCCTGGAGTTTAGACCATGGGAATATGCTATGGTGGATTTCCAGCACAAATGACTTACCAGGGAACTACAGTATTAGCCGCAAGCTGACTGAAGTTATAGGACAGTCTACTGTAATCAAGAACTGCCCAATTGAGCCTCACCAAACCAGAAAATTGATTAATAATTATAAAATTTTGCAATAAGGCGCTGAGTTTGGGAATGCTTTGTTATACAACAATGGCTAATGAGCAAGAAAGGAGCAAGAGAGGCAATATTCACAATAACCAAGGCAAGCAATCAGTCTAGGTATGTGTCAGCAAGAGAATGGGCAAAGCAAACGTGGCATGCACATGTGCACACAGACATACACACACCATCACACACACACATCCTGTTCAACCATAAAGAAGAATGAAATCTAGTCATATGCAGAAAAGTTCAGGGAAGTGGAGGATATCATGTTTAACAAAATAATTCAGACACAGACCAATAGTGCATGTTTTCTCTCATATGTGGAAAATAGAAAAAAAAAGTAGAAGAGAGGCTACACAGGACTACACAGGCCTGGGAGGACAGTTAGGAGAGAGGGTGAAGGTAGGAGAGGGCTTGACAAACTTGAGCAATGCACAGTATATGCATATATGAAAATACCATAATGAGTCTTCTTACTCTGTACAACTAGTATGTGTCAATAATTATATTTTTTTAATGGAAAGGAAATGGAACAAATTTTAAAGCATGTGTGCAGTTTCAGGCTAATGCAGACTTTGCTTAGTAATCTCTTGCCCCTTTGGGGTAAACACAAGATATCAGAGAGCCTAGATTGCTGGAAAAATATCAATGGCCATATTCAAAGCTCAGACTCTTGCATGTGGAACATGAATCAAGAGGTTAAAGGCTAAGTATCTTTCTATCTTTGATAAAAGTGTTTTTATTTTCCCCCAAGCAATGTATTGTACCAGAGTGGTTCCCTGACTCCAGATGTTGGGAGGGTAGAGGGATGACTGTCTGACTCCAGGAACAGGGTTTGCATGCTGACTCTACTATTGCAGAAATGGTCTCGAACAGATCCTCTTACTTTTCCACGCTTTGTTTTCACACTTAAAAGTGATCACTTATTTTAGCAGCTATGTAGAGAATGCAGATGAGAAATAGCATTTCCATGGTGTTCATGAGTCAGAGGTGGCCAGAGTGTTTTGCAGCTGTTCTTCAGCTTTGCATCTCTGGCCATCAAGGATGGACAAGGCTCTTGTGTTTCCCTAAGGATAACAGGAGGACAATGGCTTCTCCTGCAGTGGGAGGCAGCAGAGGCCTAAATCAGGTCACTTTGCAATGGGGCTTTGAATGTTTTGTCATTGAATCCTTTCCCCACCTCTAATTTTTCTTTTTCTGTTGCCCCTAAATCATTGTTTTGGTAATTATGATAATATTTACACATTTCAAAAGGTCCAACAAACAAGGAGGAAAAATTAGAAATATTTGCTCTTTTTGTATGTAGAGAGGGAACTATCATTGGTACATTTTTAGCCTCCCTTTTCCTGTTAACAATTTATTGCAGACATGGTTCCAATGTGATTAATTTAGGTTTACAGCATTATAACAGGAATCAGTGAAATAGGAATTAGGATTCTTTCAGGCATTAAGCACAGAAGCTGCCAAATGGAGTCAGGGTGTCTAAAATGGAGCCTGCTGAGTTGTGCCCCTCCAGGGACTTTACAAAAACATCTGCTGAATGTGCCTCAGCTGTTCAGGAACTTTCCAGAACATGACCAGGCAGGCCATTGCCTGAAAGGTACATGGGCTGTGCATGGGCACTGTGTGAGCACTTTTTGGCCTGTTTTGGGGACTCAAGGAAGATTTTCTTGGGTGAGGCCCCAAGGTTAGAGAATGTACATGTTCAAGACATCAGCAACAGTGGCAGGCAGTATGGAGCAGAGCAGAGGACCACTTTTTGTTATATAATTCTTACACAGGTTGTTATCTCATATTTACATTCTTGTGCAGTCCTCTAACCATCCCATGGGAGTTCACATGTGCTAAGTCATGGTTACATAAATATACCCCACTGTGTGCCTGTGCAGACAAGCATGGTCATGTCCTCAGTTGTCTTTAGATGTCCCCGAACTGTGAAGCAGTTGGAGTGGTTCCACACAACACTTCCTAGATTGAACCCTGAAAAGTAGGTAGTCTTCCATAGGGTAGCTCTTTTCTAAAACCATTAAAACTTCTAGACAAAGACTCCCTCATGGGTATCCTACTCAGAACCCCCTCCTTGCTGGTGGGAACTGTACTCCCTTGTCCTTTGTATCTATAAGAGTGGAGGAGCCTAAGGGGTAAATTGCTTGTGATGTCCCCAGAGACAGCAGGGAGGTAGACATGAGAACAATAGCAGCAGCAGGCAGCAAGCAGAGAGAACAATTGTGTCTTTATTGTCCAGCCTCTGTATATGTTATTATGTTTCTTGCATGCTGGCCTCCAAGTGGTGTCACAGGCTGATGACCATGCCTCTACCACAAGGATCTCTTGGGGACAATTATAATCCAAACCATCACACATACAAGCAAAAAGCATTTCTCATGTGTTCTTCCCTCAGGGGACAAAAGTGGTGTCTGACTCATATCAGACTGCACTTCGTTCCCCTCAGTGGGACACTGATCTTCTTACAGCAGAGGAAACAGAAATGTACTAATTATTCAGTGTTAACTACAAAACAACAGAAGTCAAAAGAAATAGTACATGGGAAACAGTGTTGCAATACAGGTGCACTGCTTCTAGACAGCCCCATAAGGCAGATGTGGTAAAGTTTGTTGTAGGGGATTCCCAGTTATTTTCAGAGACAGTTCCCTGACAGGCAGACACCTGAGTCACACATGCATCTGACTGTTACTTAACAAGGATTTTCCTGGGTGAGAGGTGTTGGAGGAGGAGGTGAAATCTTCAGTTGTTCTCTAAGTCTAGGAACATTCTGCAGTTTAACCTTCAGCAGGTTAGCGTACTCTCCTGCAGGCATTTCCTGACTTACTTCACACAGTCTTAGCTTTCCTGATTTCATCTTATTTTCTTTCACAGCCCTGACTCTTAAGCCTTCTTGTGGGTAGTGGCATGTGTCACTTGCATTTGTGTCTGACAAATATTCTCTCTTTGCCCAAACCCTAGTCAGGATCCTCTGGTCACCTGACAGGGTCTGAGGAGTTTCCACCAAGAGGAGATGGGGACCTCCACTCATCCTGGGCCTGGTGCAGAGGTTCCTGTCTTGTCATGGAGGAGAGTTGCTGTGTATCCCTGTGAAAGGCTCAGGTAAATTTAGTAAGCAGACTCAAAGAGGCAAATAATCCAAAGAGAGTGCAGGTGCTCAGAGAATGAGGTACATTATGGTCCAGGGCTGGGAGCTTCAATGTTCTGGAGGATGGAAATCTGTGAAATTTGTGAATCTATAGAAAGCAGGGGCTCAAGTTACAGGTGACAAGCAATGACCCATTTTCTAGGTAAAAGGCAAAAGAAGGCCCAGTTTAAGGCCTTATTTTATCTTTAAAATACTGGAATTTTTTCAGTGAGTTTCTGGGAAGGGAAAAAAATCATTGTAACTTTGGATACATTTGTATCCTGAAGCTGGGATTTCCCAGGCACCATTTCTGGCTCTACCTGGCCTTCACATTTACCAGTTCCTTGGACACATCTTAGCAAAGCATGGGCTGCTGTGCCAGCAGCATTCCACTGAGACTCCAGGCTCTGCATTCATTACCTTAAACACAATGCATTTGTTAGACTTCCTCCATAACACTCATATGGCCTAGTATAGCACAAAGCACCTGGGGTGACCAGAAGGTAGTCTAATTTAAGGTAATCTGTTATCCACCTCTGGGTCAAATGGGACCAGCAATCCTAGTTTTTTGAGGAATCTCCACACTGATTTCCACAGTGGATGCACCAGTCTATGCTCCCACCAGCAGTGGAGAAGGTTCCTTTTTCCCCACAGGCCCTCTAGTACTTATGGTTCATTTCTTGATATAGATATTCTTTTCAGGGTGAGGTGGAATCTCAGTGTTGTTTTAATTTTTCACCTATATTTATTTCATCTTCCTCACTCTGAGTTCATTTTTGGCTTCTGTGTTCATATCTGCATTGTCCAATTTTAGCAAGTGTCCTGCTAAGGCAGTTGGCCACAAGCCTCCATCCCTGATGTCTGATCACCCTTAACATCCGATTGGCTCCTCATCCTCCACCATCATGCAGCTCACACCTGTCCAGCCTGGCATGCCTTCTGCAAGCATCCTGTTAGGCTGGGTCAGGAAACAGCTCCCTTCCATCTGCTGCTTACTCTTAGTGTGGTCAGATCCCTGACCTGACCCAGCCCTGCAGCTGTTCATTCCTAATTTTAGTACATGCATGTGGAGTTCTCTGTCCTCCACTGTTGAACCCCTCACAGTGGCACCTGCCTCTCTCAGGATAGTTCCCATATTGTGAGAAAATTCTTGACAACACAAACAAGGCCCAAAGTGGTGGCAAAGAAGAGTGTGGCAACTTCCTGAATGAACTCAGTCAAGAAAAGCCCTGGGTGCAGCTGCCTACTGCTTCAGTGGTTGGTTGTTCTGTCCCCATCACAGGACAATTTTTGTTGAGATCAGGAGAATCTCAGGCACAGAGTTAAGACTACATATGTTTAGAGCATACAAAAATAACAGGTGCTCTCTGTCACACAGTGTACATCTAAAGGTTAAACCAAGCGGTAAAATATTTTGACATCTCTTGCAGTTGGTTATGGTACTTAAAGCTTGATCTACATCTACTGGAATTAATTAAATAAGCATTTAGTTATTGTATAAATAAGATAAACTTCTATTGATTAATAATGTGTATATGGTCATTAACACTGTATCCTGAAATTATTAAATTTCTAGAAGTGTGTGTTAAAAAATCTAAATCTTGCCTGAAGTGTCAAATCTAAGTAAATGCACACAAAGTTTTTATATGGCATTGAAATTAATTATTGCTAAACTCACGGCATATTAAATACATTTCTTTTCCCAAGGGTGTAGGGTTTTGTGAGATACAGTATGTGAAAAAGACACCTTATCATATTGATGACTCTAAATTACAGCCTTAGTTGAGATCTGGGGTGTCTAGGAGAGATGGAGACCAGAGGGAGGTGACTAGATTGATGACTTTGTCCCACTACATTTGTGTGCATATACAGGTTTGGGTCTGAGAGATGCTGTGTGCAAAAGGCTCCTAAAGTGGTGTTTGCACACTGAAAGGGCTTGGCTGGTTGGCTGGCTTTGTCTTCTGTCCCAAGTATTAACCAGCATCCCTCTCACTCAGCCCAGCTGCATCAGGAGCCCTCTCTAGTCCAGCATTGTAGTTCACACAATGGCCAGGAGATGGAGAAGGAGCAGCGAGTCAACTTTGACATGTTTTGTAGGAGGGCAGCAAGGAAAGTGAAGCTTTGGTATCAAGGAATAATAAAGGAAAATGTTGAACTCAATGAATTTTCATAAATCAAATGAACATTCACGGGGATGGGGATTTAGCTCAGTGGCATAAGCACCCGCGTTGCAAGCAGGCAGTCATGGGTTCGATCCCCGGTATCGATAAAAAGGAAAAAGACAAATAAAAATGAACATTCACCTTTTATGCACTTTTCTGGCTGCTTCTCCTCTCCTCCCCCAAGATAAATCCTATCCAGAGATTAATTTGTCCTGCTTTTATCAGTTATACATCTGCATGTGCATTTATACCCAAGTATGTTCTCTTACAGTTTGTGTTTTTTGAGGGTCTGACTTTTTCATTTGTCTTATGCTTGCGAGTTTTACACATTCATTCAAAAGCCATTGCATTTATGACCTGTTTCATGTAGTTGTAGGTGTATTTCTTCTCATGGCTTCGTGTTTATTACCTTCATTGGTTTCTTTTCCTGACTGGTCTCTTCTACTCACAGGTTGCTTGCCATGTTAAACTGTATAGTGAGACTTTCTCAAAAAGACAAAAACTCAATGAATGCACTGGGGATTGCTTTTGTTACCATGGATCATCTTATGCTTGTAGGCTGCTGTATTCAGCTTTGAATTTTATTAAATCTGATACATGAAACAGATCAACAGGTGGCTTGAGTATTGCATGTGTTACTCTAAAACAAATGCAATATGAGTCAACCTTTGACAAATTATGTGTGTGCATGCAACAGCAAATATAACATTAATTGTGTGAAAGTATACCAAATGCTAACCTTGATTTTTCAATAAAAGGTTGTATCATTGAAAGTTTTGTGATTGTGTTTTTCTCTCAAGAATAAATATGTCAATGGATGAGTAGTTTTTTTCTAAACTAAAACTTCAGTTCAGTATTCAGATCTAATTGCAGTGTTGGCAGTGCAATAAATAAGTGGGTTTTGGGTTGCAGTTTGGGCCCTTGGTCTCTGAAAGTTTTCCCATAACAGACCCAGGAGGCCTTTGCGGTGGGGATTCCATCCCCAGCTCTCCCGTCTGGCCTCTGGCTCTCACTGGGGTCCCACGCATGGACAGGGCATTCAACCATGGTTTGGTTCCTCCAGCTCACCCAAGGCAGAGCCCAGCCCGAACATCAGTTTCCTGGGAAATGTGAGAGTCAACTAATTTTGGGAAAAAGCCAATCAGAGCTCCACTCCCCTTGTAGTGGCAGCAGCTGATTCATCTAGCTCTTTCTGCTAAAATACAGAAAGTGGAGTGTGCACACACTCACCCTGCAAAGGCCAGCTTTGTGGGGCATCTGGGCTTCACTGAGGAGCGGGTAGCTGCAAGGTGTGGGTCACCAGGCTACTGGTTTCCATGGTGCAGAAAGAGACAGCCCCTAAAGAGTTTGCATCACTGCAGAACTAACCTTAACTTGGGTGTGGGTCCAGTCCCTCTTTGTTCCTACTGCCAATGTGCCACACAAATCCATCAGGTGTAGTGTAGTCTGAGGCTCCCCAGACCAAGAATCAGTGTCAGCAGTTTGATTCTATGACCACTCCCTGGCCCAGAGGCTCACAGTGAGAAACCCAAACCTTGTGTGCTGTTGGTGGGGTTGTAAAATGGACTGGCTACTGTAGGGAACAACATAGCTGCCCTCTCTAAATTCTATAGAATTATCCTATGATTCAACAATTCTAAATATGCTCATACAGCTTAACATAAATCAGGAGCTCAAGCAGATATTTGCATTCCCACTACCCCTATGAGCCAAAACATGGAAACAACCCCCAAAGGGTGGATGAACAAAAGGTGGTATGTATGTGTCCTGCAATTCTATATTAAGTGAAATAAAACAGAGAGAAAAGGAAATGTTATATGATTCCAAATACGTGATGGCCCAGAAGAGTCCAATTCTTGGAGACAGACAGTAGAATGGTGTTTCCAGGAGTTGAAGGAAGGGAAATGATGCTATTGTTGGGAGAGTGAACAGTTTCAGTTTGGAAGTAGAGTTTTGGAGCAGGATGGTGCTTGTAACTGCACAAGGTAAATGTTCTTAACTCACTGAACTGGTCACTGACAAAATTAGTTGATTTTGTGTTGTGCATATTTTAACATATTTTAGATAGTAGATAGTACCTGATAAATTGGACAGAAGAGATGAGTAGATTCAGGGACAATTTTGTGACACCCTGTTCACTTTTTGAGGAGTAATACTCTCCTGGGTCTGATCACAACACACATCCCATATATCATTCAAAAGACAGAACCTACAGTTAAAACTTTTTGTCTCCTGATCATGCACATCTGATTCTTCACCTACACTCAGTAACATGTCTCTGATTGCTTCATTCTAAGCAGAGGGAGGAGAAGAAGCATTTGGGAAAGGTCTCCATGATGAGTGCTATCCTCAGTGGGCTCCCATTCTACAGGTCTGTGGTGAGGGTAGGGAGACTCCTCATCTGCTCTTCTTTCTTTATTAAGGCAAAATTCAATCTAAAATTCAGCATCCATCCTGGAACACAGAGACCAGTGGCATTTCATATGCTAAGGGCTGTGAGACCCTCAACATGCCTGGTAAAGAATACCTTCACCATCCCCAGTGGTAACCCAGGTTCATTAAACTGTCATTCTCCATTAACCACACTCAGCCATGGACTACTATTGTGCTTTCTAAGGATTTGCCTTTTCTGGATATTTATATAAATGGAAGCATAAAAAGAAATACATATTCACATTTTAGAATAATTTCATATTAGACACAAAGTTCTAAATCATGAAAGAATACACTTAACAGTATGTTTGTACACATCTCATTTAAAAGGCTAAAACAAAGATGAAAACAATTCCCACATCTGACCTGAAAGTAAGGGTGAAATTATGGTAAATTCTACAAAAGCTGTGTAGGTTGAAGCACACATGTAAACATAAAAACAATTGTCTTGGTCAAGCTTTCCCACTAGTAGGACCCAGAATCCAAGAGCCACACAGCGAATAGGAGATGTTTAATCTGGTTTATAGTTTCAGGGGACTCAGTCCTACTTGGTTGCAAGGCAGGGGCACCACAGCAGGATGGTGTGATGGAGCGAAGCTGCTCAGTCCATGGTGTCCAGTATGCAGAGTGGAGGGACAGTGCCAGGGAGGAAGGGGCCAGATACCAAATAGAGTACCTATGGTCACTCCTCTATGACATGTACAGATGAGCCTAGAAGTACACTTTACTAATCCCTTGCAGAGCTCTCAAGCCCATCAAGTTGGCAATGAAGTTAATCATCACATAGCAGAAGTTTTGTGATGTTAAAATTATAGGTGATTTACATATGTGCATATATACCTTACTTTGGTTTTTTTGCAGCTTTAAAATTCTATCCAAAGTCAAAAAATGCTGAAATTTATGTAATATAAATAACCTTTCCTTAGGTAAATTTTATAAAATCACCTCAAAAAGACTGATAAACATAAAAACAGGGTTTAAAAATACTCACAGGAAGAGCCAGAAGTCTTAATTTTGCTTTGAACAACAAGTATCTTCTCCAGGGAAATGAGTGGTGTATCCATACAAACACAAAAATGACTGCAGCACCACTGTTTTTAAAATCAAAACTGGAAACAATACACAGGGCCACAGCTGATGGACAAATGAGGATCAGTGTTTCATCCACACAGTGGGATATGATGGCTCAGCCACTGACAAGGAGCAGCACACGGGAAACCTAACATAGTTATGAGGGTTGAGAAACCTCTACCAGCTCCCCACAAACAAAAACAAAAACACTCTGTATACTGGGTGGTACAGACCTGTCACCTCTAGAAAATACAAAGTGATTCCCAGAGACAACAAGCAGATGCATTGCTTAGGATAGAAGGAAGCGTTTGAAAAGAGCCATAAGAAAAAGTTGAACATTACATAGGCCTCACCATTGGGTAATCGTTTTCAAGGGGCTCACGTATGTGAAGATTCCTAGGGGATCTTTGTTTGTTTTTCAATTTTAGTTTCGTTTTGTTTTTGGTATTTAGGAACCAAATTCCGGAATTTGTGCTTGCAAGGGAGCACTTTGCCACTGAGCTATATCCCTGGCCCATATCAAGATTCATCGAATTTTGTACTTTAAGCCTGAAAGTTCATTGTATGTCAATTATAATGAAAGAAAATTGCCTTTAAAACACTTCTTATGTGAGCTACCCATCACAGATTTTGTTTAGTGATAGATTTACTTACAAGGAATTTTATTTATTTATAAATTTATTTCTAAGCAGTTTTGTTTACCTATAGATTTATTTATAAGAAGTTTTATTTATAGATGTATTTATTTTTGGCAGTGCTGGAGATTGAATCCAGTGCCTTGGTCCTTTTATCATAATTTATTTCCAGACAGGGCCTTGCTAAGTTGCTAATTTGTTTAGGTTGTTCTTGAATTTCATCACATTTATTAGGATTTTTGTACAATGAAGTATAACAAGGATAAATAAATTGAGTATTCTCAAGTAAATCAATAAATACAACTTAACAAACAATAGCTGGATGTGATGGTACATTCTGTAATCCCAGCACTTAGGAGGAGACAGGAGGATCATTGCAGGTTCTAGGCCAACCAAGTTTACATAGTGGAATGAAGGCCAGTCTGAACTACACAATGAGAGTCTCAAAAAATAAATTAGTAAGGCAAGTTATTATCTTCTACTCCAGAGCATGGGCATCTTCAGAGGATTTACTTTAGAAGGTGTTATGGTTTCTATCTGGGTGTCCCATCCATAGCCTCATGAAGTCACAGAGGCAGCTAAACCTAGCATCTGCAATTGGTTCATTGTTTAGTACTGTGATTGGTGATGAAAGTGCTTCACCTTTCCAGGGCTTGCATTACTGGAGTCTCACCAGTCCATTTTGTGAGAGAAGTGAGAAAGTCTTGTATTTGAAAGGAAATCACCACCTGTGGCCAACAGGTGCAGAAAACATTCAGCCTCTCAAAGTTGATTCACACAGGCACAAGTCACTGAGATGTGCTGTGTCCCCATCCAATGGCACATTTTAAGGCAGGAGCTGAACAGCATTGGAGAGAACATGGGGGACAGAGCAGAGTCCTGTCCTGTATAGAGCTGTCCCTAGACCTCATAGCACTAAGAAGAGAGATTTCTCAAACATAGAATGCTGCAAAAATTTTCAAGATTTCTTTTCAAGAGTTTGATTCACAGTACTGTTTGAAGCAGGAAGGAACTGGGACCCTCCCTAGCCTCCATGTACAGCATGCACAGGAGAGCTACTTGGAGGATGCTATGCATAGCTGTTGGAGGGAGCTGTGCCCTAAGTCATAGAGGTACAGATCTAGGTGTGTGAAGCTCATGGCACAGCAAGGTTTTCTAAGGTTCAGCCAGTGTGAGTCTATACTGCAAACGAGTGCTTCCCAAAACCAGGGCCAGCACTGGGCAAGGGCATTTGGATGCCAGAGTGGCCAGTCAGGTGAGAGTCAGCCCTGCCAGACACAGTTGAGCAAAGAGTATCACTCTAGAGCTGAACCTCCGGCAGGTCCACCTCACTTCCTGTTTCAGGTCTTTCAGCAAGAACTTCACACAGAAGCAAAACAACACAACTGAACTTTGCTAGGACTAAATTGTTTAGCTTCCTTTGAAGAAATTATTGAAAATGCACAAGTCTAAGTAAAACTAAAAGGCTGAGAACAGCATTCTGCATATTGTATAAATAAACTGACCCTTTACAAGTCATGAAAATTATGCCCATGGGTGGGTCCGCTATGGCAGACGTGTGAACTCACATGCATGCAGGTTTCATAACTGCAAAAGGAAAACTCCAAATAAATGCTACATGTACATGACTTCCTTTTGGCACTGCACTACAGGAAGGAATATCCCAGCAGTAACCTAGATTTACCACCTCAGTAAACCCAATGCAAAACCCACCAGATGATTCCATCATGCAACTGTGAAGGCTCAGCAGCTCTGCTCCCTGCTTGATGCTGCTGCTGGTTGAAAATTTTGAGGTGTTTCTATCTGCGTAAGCCATCTCCACCTCTCTCAGCTCATGGCTGCCCGGATGTGGTTCAGACTGTATTTACATAAAATCCCATCATGATTTCAGGAGGAGTGGCAGCCTCTTTTTTACTGGAAATTATTTTTCAAGTTTAGGCATAATAAACCGTACACAACGTGCTTAGCCAGCTGAGGGCAAATGAGATTGTTTGAAGTAAATGCAGGAAACTCATTTGTCATTGACAGGTTCAGTTAGTACGGAAGCCCATATTTTGTGGGTAAACAGGCATGAGTCAAGGTTTGCTGTACAAAATGCTGGAAGGCACAGAAATGTCCCCAAATTCAGTTTCTGCTTTGCTTCCCTCATTCTACCAAGCTGGAGAGTGGATTCTCAGCATTCAAGCACATCGAGTTTGAACTACAGTAGAAACCTGTAAAATTTTCTGTTAAGTGATGAGTGAAAAGACAAGGAAATGTGGTTTTTTTTTTTTTTGGCAAAATGCAGTTCTAAATATATGCTTAAATAAACAGAGAAACTGGGAAAAAAGAGAAGAAAAAGAAATGTAATGACAATCCTGTGTTTTGTTAAAATGCCACAGCCTCAGTCAGAAAGGAGAGAAGCAAAATTTGCAAGCTGGAAGGGTCACTGTGTGAGTGGTCTTCCTCTCCTAAGGGGCAGAGTGTGTGCCTAGCCCACTAAGCCAGATGAATGCAGGGTAGCACCTGAATCCTGGTGGAGCCTGAGACCAGGACCCCATAACTGAGGCCCCTGGGCTTGAGGTGGCAGAGTCTTTGATGCATCCTGGCTGCTCTGCCTTCCCGTGCATGCAGGGATGCAGCATGGATGTGGTGGGGTTAAGGGGTGTAAGGCAGGTAGTGCTGGGCTCCTTTGCATGCTGCACACTCCCTACTCTGCCTGAAGGCAGGAAGGTTCAGGAATTCCTTGCTGGAAAAATACACTCTGAAGAAAAAGTCCTTCTGTCCTCTGTAGTAGCAATCACAGGTGAGCACGATGGCTTCTAAGGCAGGGAGGGCAGCAACACACACCACAGAGGAATGCTCATGGATTTATGTGTTGGAGTTTTTAAAAGTTAGTCATGAAGGTGTGTTGGCTTGCTGAATGTCAAGCCTCCTTATTTTATATATACAGTTGTATTCAAAGTGTCTGTATTGTGCATCACTTTCATTATATATAATGAAATTAAATCATCCATTTTCACAAACCTATTCAAGAAATTAGGCACTATTAAATACAAACTGAATTGAATAAAAGTAATATTGAATAGAACACTATAAATAATGCAATGGAATGGAAAATGGAAAAAACTCCACAAAGGCATCCCTCCCAGGATCAGTGGGCTGCCCTCCAGGAGGTCCTCTTTCTTGTCCTCGTCTGTGATTTGGCTTTCTGTCTCTTCACTGCTGGGTGGAGAGAGGCCAGGCCATGAGCTCTTCTATCATCTCAGGTAGGAATGGGGACATGGCCCAGGAATAGGATTTCTTTCCACATTTTCAGTGGCCTAGGACAAGACCTTCTTTCAGCATTTTCTGTGACTGTAATTTTATAATTTATTCAGCAGCTCTGCTCTGACACATTCATGGCTTGTAATTATCCACACTCATAACTGAGGAAGAAGAGATTACAGGTGTCTGTCAATCTCATTTTATTATAATGAGGCATTAGAAGGGGAATTTCCAGGTTAAACGTATGTAAATTGAAATTTCTGGTCTTAGAATTCACATTAGACCTAAGCACAGAGTTGGAGCCTAGAAGGGGAAGCCCAAGGAGGCTCAGGTCTCTGTGGAGATCTGATGTCCAGGGAAGATGGACCAGGCAGAGTTGGAGGACACCAGGGTACCTAGTAGAGAATCATGGGCAAGAAATGCCCAGGTCCAGGCCTTCTGATCCATCAGTCAGCTTCTCAGCAAAGCAGCATACACTTCTTGCTGGATAAGAGAGGACTGGGAATAGCCCTGCTGCCAGAGCTCCTCCCTGCAGGCCTGAGATGCCCTTTCTCACTCAGTGGAGCTCTGTATGAGTTCAGCCTGTTACACAGCCCAACTTGACTGAATGTCTTCCACCCAGTTGAGATCTCAACTGCTGCATGTGAACTCACCACAGCTGTGAAGCAGGACAGGTGTTTACAGGGAGCAAGTGAGGAGGTGGGGACACTCCTCAGGCAGTTAAGGGTAAAAAGCTTGAAATAAGAGACCTGAACCTAGCCTGACCCAGTGTCCTCTAGGAGTAACTGCACCCTGCAACAATGAGCATTAAAAGACTAAATAACTTAACAGATTACTCACAAATATATATCTTTTAGGGGAAGTTTGAAGATACAAAAGTAAATGGTTATGTCCTTAAGTAAAATGAGACATGACCCCTAATGGGTACATGATCTCCTTTGGTGTTCCTGACCCACACCCTCAGGAGAAAACACACCATTTCACAGAGCTATAACAAACACAGGCAATGGGTCAACAATCATAACTGCTTAATAAAAACAACAAATGCCAGCATACGATAAAAGCCCAGCTGAGTTCAATCAAGTGTATAATAAAGAATAAATAATGGAACTAACCATGTTGGGACTTAGGCAGCTGAAAAAAATTCTGAGGCCTTCCTCGAAAGCACCCCTGGTGGAATCCAGGAGGAGAACCAGCCACCATTTCCAGTGAGCCTACTGGGGCATGGACTGAGAAACATACATCCCTGGTGCTCATCCCTGTTTAGCAACAGGAGGCTGAGTTCTGAGCCTCTCTTGGAAATATGACTGTGTCCAATATAGAAAATATGGGGTATTTCCTTCTATCTACTGTGTGAAAACAAATGTTGTCTTTAATTTGTTGCTTTGTTATGATTAATTGTTTTACTTTGTTGAATATTCTCTTTTGACTGGTTTTTAAAATTTTGTTTGATTATGCTATAACTTATTGATTGGAAAATCATTGTGAAGATAACGAGATATACTATGGTACCTCTTACTTGTTATGGTGCCCTGTTGGGAAGTTCTGTACCAATTTCACTGCATTGTTTCCACTTGTTTGTTCTCTCTTGCTCTGTTGTATTTTACTACCATCAAAATAAAATTTTGAAAAAGTATAAATACTAATCATCTTTCACATCTTTCAAGGGAAGGGAAACACCCCCAACTCCTTGTAGATGGTGAAGTCACCTGATAACAAAGCCAGACCATAATGCATTAAAAAAGTGGTAAAGGCCAATATTCTTAACATACACAAAAATATTCAACTAAATGCTCATCAACTTAATTCACCAGCACATGCAAAGTCAAACACCACAATAAACACTGGGTTCACCATCAGTGGTGCTAGAATGGTTCCACTTGCACAAATCATTCAGTGTCACTTGCCACATTCCCAGCATGAGGCACAATGAACCCCTCAAGAGATTTGCAAAAATCCTTTTGAGAAATTCCAAAGTTCACCATCCTTTCATGATAGGAACCATTCATAAACCATGTGTAGTAGGAATGAATCTCAGCACAGTAAAGAACACAAATGACAAGCCCATCACGGACATCCTGCTCAGAGGCTGACAAGCTGCAAGCTTTGTTTCTTGGTTGCTCTCCTCTCCTCTCCTCTCCTCTCCTCTCCTCTCCTCTCCTCTCCTCTCCTCTCCTCTCTTCTCCTCTCTTCTCCTCTCCTCCCTTCCCTTCCTGCATTCCTTCCACTTTAGTTTGATTCCATTTTGTTTAGTTTTTTTGTTTTTTTTTTTTTGGTCAAGGTTTTCCTGTGTAGCTCTGGCCTGAGATAAACTCAGAGTGTGTTGAAGGCTTGTCTGGAACTCCCAGGAATCCTGCTGCCTCAGCCTCCTGAGTGCAGGCATTGCAGGCATTTTCACCATTCCTTGCTCAGCCAATAAGTTTTTAACAGCACTATGATGAAACAAGGTCTGGTGGTGTGCTTGTAATGCCAGCAGTCTGGAAGGCTGAGGCAGCAACATCACAAATTTAAGCACAGCCTCAGCAATGTAGCCACTTATCCAGAACCTGGATGAAAATAAAAAGAATTTTAAATGTGGAGGGTCATGGAGCTAAGTGCAAACCTCAGTATTCAATCCGTAGAAATCGAATGCAAAACAAAACAAAAAAAAAACTTGGAAAGCCTGATGGTAGAGAAATAATATTTTACACTGTCCTGGCCTTTTGGAGGGCAGTGTTACCCAAGTAGCTTTAACTTTCACAGCTTTCCTGGGGTTTCACTTCAAAGAATATCAAAATCCATGAAGGATAAAAAAATACTGAATGTGCTTCAAGGACACCAAGCCTAAGTCCCAGTGCAGAAGGCATTTGCAGTGATATTCTGAAGTGCATGATGACCACAGTTACAAACCAGAGAATCTACTAACAGGGTTAATGGGATT
Organism: Cavia porcellus; assembly: GCF_034190915.1. Classification (NCBI taxonomy): domain Eukaryota; kingdom Metazoa; phylum Chordata; class Mammalia; order Rodentia; family Caviidae; genus Cavia; species Cavia porcellus. The sequence continues at coordinate 46,542,653 of NW_026947515.1, read as the reverse complement.
TTCAGTCTTCCCCATGGTGAGAGAAACTGCCAGTCAGGACGGTGGTAGAGAGCTTAACTAGATCCACTCTTTATGCAAAGTGTCTAAAGATCAAACAAATTATTTCATTCTATGAATGCACAAAATTATTGCTGATTGCCAACTCAAGATAATGTACACCTGCAATCTTAGCACTCTGGGAGGGGGAAGGAGATTGAATAAGGAAAGATTTAAGCCTGGCCAGGGAAACTCACAATCTTATTGAGATCATGCTTTGAAATTTGTAAAAACATTAACAATTTTTAAAATGTATTAAAAAATAGATCATTAAGAAATCCAATAAATCATTGTGCACAATACATTAGCTAATGTTATTCTCTCATTATTATGCTGTATAATTTTTTATCCTTTTATAGACTAAAAATAGCATCTTTTATGTGGTCCTTAGTTATATGTACATGAGTTACATTAAAATAAGACAAGGAAGTCTTTCAAAAAAATAGTAATGTAACACTTTGCTCAAATACTACTTCCATATAAAAATTTAGTTCAAAAATAAAAAGAACCATCAATTTCTCTTCACACTAAGCTCTCCAGATCCTGAGAGGGTATATTTAGTAGCATATCTACATTCATCTCAGTTAAAAGGTCAAAGAAATCAAAACAGTTCAACTTCTTGACAGTAGATCAATGTCTACCAGGTGGTAAACCTTATGCTTGGTGTGCTGACTAAAGTACAAATGTAAGAAAAATTCACAGAGATTTGATGTGTCTATTGAGAGACGATTTTTGTCTCTTTTTTAACCTTTTTAAATGCATTTTGATTTTGATTTTTTTTAATTTTTGAGACAGCGTTTTGCTATGAAGTTCAGACTGCCTTGAACTCACGTTGTTGCCCAAGCCGACCTCAAGTCACAGCAATCTTGCTGCCTCAGCCTTGTAACTTCTGGTATTACAGACGTTTACTACCAAACCTGGCTCTCGTTTCCTTTTTAAATTAGCTCCTAAATAAAATTACCCAGGATAATGCGATATTCTCATAGTTTATCAGGTGAGTTTTACAAAATGAAATCAGAAAGCACTGAAAATACACAGAAGGAAATTCAAAATCCTCACCAACAGAAAACACAGTGTAACATAACATAACATAACATAACACAATAAAGCATAAAAAACACAACAAAACAAAGCAAAACAAAATAAGAAAACAGGGATAGAGGTTTAATTCAGCAGTGTAAGTGCCCACTCAGTAAACCTGAGTTCATAAATTCAATCCCCATCACCAAACTGAAAATAACCACCTAACTCTGATTTTAAAAAATGCTCCCAAGGGTACCATAACATTTTGTAAGTTAACCATACACAAGACATATAATCTGGCAATTTCACATCTAAGTATTTTTCTTTGAAATAAAAGTCTGTGTCCACTCAAGACCATGCATAAGAAGGCTGTGGCAGGTGCCTTTGCAGGGCCAACCTATAAACAAAACAAATGGGTTCAGCAGATGGGTGACAGATGCATGAAAAAGCCACACTTGGTTGGTTCAGCCACATGAAAGTGTGTGGTGGAGCTACAACCAATAAGAAGCAGCACAGAGGGAGCCCAGCACAGAGACACTGCTTGAAGGAGACCAACCCAGAGCATCAACACTGAACAGGCACAGCGCCATCACCGCTAGTAAAGACAAACTACCCAGCATGGTATGTTTGGGATGGGAGGACAGGAAGTGAAAGCAGTGGCTAGGAGACAAGTTCCCCAGTAGTGATGCTCATGTGTCCTTCATCAGCATGGGGTGATGATGTCCACAACCTTGCAAAGCCTCCCCTTGCACTCACCACCTGCTGTCATTCCTCACACAATTTCAGAGTACAGAGCACTATAGTGTTTGGCTGAGGGAAACATCTAAGGATGAATAAGTGATCACTCATAGGCATGTGAGTGTAAAACTTGCTATGAATCCTCCTCCCCTGGACACATGGGTGTTATAACATGAAACATTTCATATCCTTCAAGGAAAATTATAGTTGGCATTCTGGGAAACATCTCCATGCTCCTTAATGAAATTGACATAAAAAAAAGATAAGCCCAGAAAACACAGTCAAAACAAAATTTGTGAAATCTCTAAGTGAAGACACTGTGCACCTCATCCTCAAGGGAAAGGATCTTTTGTATGGAAAAGTGTGTTTGGCACCCTGCCTGCCACATCTGAAACATCTACATGGTTGTTGCATTAAAATCTTCAAAGTGCAGAAAAGTCTAAAAACACACATATTTTTCTAGTCTTTTCACTTGCTGTTTCTAAAGAGGACAAAGATGAGCTCACAATAAAAACAAAGGAGACATCAGAGGGAGAGGATCAACAGTGACCTAACTTCCTTGGTGGCAGGTCCAAACAGAACTCTGAAGGTTCTGTTCACCAGGCACCTTATTCTGGTGACAGTTGGCCATCACAGACCATTGGTTTGAGAGAGTAAATAGGGAACATGCTGTGCTGCTTTCCCAGGCCTGGCAGCTCCAGCATCAGGACCGTGTGTCACTGAACCACATGGGAATGTATGAGAGAATGGTTCACTTGGCCCAGATGCTTCAGGAAGCTCACCTGAAAACACCCAACCAACATGGGCAGCTCAGGCCAGAACTCACCAGCCCCACACCAGACGCTCCGAGAGACAAGAGGGAGCCCAGGACAGTTATCTCTAAGCTCACTCACCAGCCACTCAGAGACACTGAGTCCAGGACAAGTTCAGATATGGGGAAGGTAAGTTCTTACCTGAGCAGCCCTGTGAAACTTGGCTACCTGTGCATTCAAGTCATGGCCATGAGCAAGCACCTCAGACTCAGTTTACAACACTGAACAATGGGGTGCTGAGTGGATGCAGAGTGCAGTGTCCTTGACTCCTAACTGGAGCTGAACTCCAAGGTGGATCCCCAAGCCAAGCTTCTCATGGACCATCTGGAGCTTCCTAAGGCCCTGAAGCCTAAGTCACAGGGTAAGGAGCCCTGGGATGTGGGCTGTGGCTCTGAGGGCAGGGAATGTGCTAGGGAACTCAGCAATGTGTCCAAATGATGGGAGACCCAGGAACATGAGCCCCTGAGCAGTAATTTTGGGGATGCAGTCTGGGAGGTTTTACTGGGGCTGTATTCATGCACACAGCATGAGGGGCAGTGTGAAGGTTTGGTCCTGAGAGGTCCCTGGAATGTCAGTGATGTTTTCTCCTCCTGCAACTGCAGAGGCAATTCCAGTGCATGCTGAAGTTGCAACTGAAGAACTCGTGCCAGCTCCACCTGCAGCTCCCTCCCCAGCTCTGGTGCCAGAGCAAGAGCTGTCACCTGGATTCAGTTTTCCACCAGCTGCAGAGCTGGACCTCCTGCTGGCTCCCCAGCAGGAGTCATCTCTTGAGTTCTACCTGCAGGGAACCCTTGACCCACACCTACCATCCCCCTCTCTTACAGATTTACTTATCAGTGTATTCATTGCTACCCTTATTTCCCAGAGGTATGGCAGTGATGGAACTAATATAAATAAAGTTTAAGATTTTAGTCATGTTTAAAATAATCAGCCTGGTAGCATTCTGTGCATTCTCAAGGTATTGCAAATTTCAACACTGTCCACTTCCAGAACATTTTCCTCCTCAATTTCGTACAGAAAAGTGTTTTGTTTTTTTCACCATCATATTCCATCCCACCCACCACTCATCTTATGTCCTCATAATTTACGTCTTCTACATTTTCCACATCAATGCCATCAAGATTCTCTTCAGCCAGAGGGTGCTGGATGTGACTTTTTCATGTTGCTTTTTTTGTGAGAAGGCAGAATCTTAAGCTAATGTCATTGATTAGTCAATCACAGATTCCATAAATTATCCAGTATTCTTTTCTGGGGCAAGAAATACATACTATGCTTAAATACACAATGCAATATGAGTGACTAATATAGGACATAGTGGCTGTTGTTCCATCCAGGAACAGTGGCCTCCCTCCTAGGTGCTACTCTTTCAGTCTCATTTTAGGGTCAGTCTGAGTGTTTTAACTGTTGGGTGGGGAATGTGTCTCAGGGAACAGCTCCTCGTAGATTGCATCTAGGATGTGAAGACACAGTCTTGTCAGGCTCTATCCCATATGAAGCAGCCACCTTTGTAAATCTCATTTTGTGTGTTAGATTCTTAGCAGTGGAATTTTCTGTCACTGTCATAGAAGCTCAGATAGGACCAGTTACTGTCCATGGGTCTGCATGTACAGTGTCCAGGCACAGAACTTCACGGTGACCTCTGGCAAATCCAGCTCTACAAGCTGTGGTATTCCCATGGGGACACTGCATCCCCATGACATCTCAGCAGACAGCACAACAGCATGACATGGCCTCACCTCTGCTTCTTGAAGATGGATGAACATTGACTACAACCTGACTCACATTCTCTTACAAATTACTGAATCTCAGACCATTTTGGACAATCGGGGCTTAAGGTTCCTAGGGGAATTTCCTTTCATATTGCCCCAAGGAAGTTGTAGAATCCTCTTGATTCAGCTTATTCACAAGGTAATAAGTTTTGTATTTATATAGCAGGGTTGAACTGAGGGCCTCCACACAGAGCGACCTTTTAGTTTTTGATATTTAAATTTGACACTGAGTCTCACTGTGCAGCTAAGTTGTTCAGTCTGGGCTCAAATATGTGACCCTCTTGCCCTTTTCCAGTAGAGCCTGAGGATGACAGAGACTCAAACCTCAACTGGGTTCTCTAGGAGTTTTTTAAAAAACCAACTCCAAATCTACTGCTATAGTCTGGCTGACCACCTTTAGAACATGGTTGATTGCTATCTCTCTCCAGGCTATACCCAGGGGTCATTCTATGAGATGTCAATAACTTTCTGCACTTGAGGCTACAATACCAATACATAGAAGCAATTGCATTGCTTAGGGCACATAAGGATGGCCAAACTGATGAACTTCTGTCTCCTCATGATGCCACCAGGGAAACATGTCCAGAGGTGAGTGTCATTTCCACCAGGAAGGAGGAACCAGCCCGGAGTGCACTGTATTCACCTCCATCCCAACCCTTCCTGGATTTCTCCTCTATTTCTACACACTATATACTTGGGATACCAGCTGCTAATTTTCACAAATGTCATCTCACACCTCTGATGATGTCCCTAGGAAGCAGATGACAGTATGACCTCCAGAGTGCTTGATGTCTTACCTAGGTTTACACAGGAAGTCAGAAGGAGGAGTTAGGTCTAAAGGCAGGTCTTTCTCCTAAGTGGCACCCTGGCTACACTGCTGTTTTTTCTTTCCTATGCGGAAGCTTTGTCTCCTACCAAGCAGCCCTTGCCTCGGTGAAGCTGTTCTCTTCACTGTGAAGGACACCAGAGGGTCATTCCATGGGTTTCTGTGATATGCAGAGCAGTAATCTCTGGGGGATATCAGAGGACTGAGGTCCACACAGACATCATGGAAGGAGCTGGAGGGTGCCTTAAGTCATGAGTGTGCCACGCCCTGACCATGATGTAATGCCAAGAGCAGATGCAACTACTGCTCTCCTGTGCTTCCCATTTTGTCTGGGCACACAATCAACTTGGACCAAATGCTACCAATATTATAGACTATGTTCCTGGCCTCTGTACATGGGGACACAAAATAGAGGAGGGATGTCATGGAAAGGCACACAGAATGGGGTGATGATGCATCAGTATATGAACTGAAGATGAATGAAAGGCAGGCAGGACACATCCGTTTGATCACTTCTCAGATAGTTAGAGAGCAGCACCCTGTGGAATATCCATGAGTAGAGTAACACTGAAGACACCACTCTCTTTCTCACAGAGGCAACATGCCATTAGGTCGGGAAAGGGAGATGCATTTCAGGGTTCCTAAAGAATGGAGAACATTTGGTCACAGCACTGTCCAGGGACTTCCATTAGCACTTGAGGGCTGCCTGGGTCAACACTGCTCCATTCAGGGCACAGTGATGGCTGGGGCTGGGCTCTCTGTAGCTGGAGCAGGTGGCTGGTACCACTCCACAGCATGCCTTGGGAGGGCAGTTTGGGAGGGAGGCCGGACCTGTACTGCTGCTTACAATTGTCCTCTCTAGGACCAGTGCTTCCTTTACTGACTCCTGGCAGGTGCTGCTTGCCAAGTTGGGACACCTAGTCCAAAATAACCTGGGTCTTTTGGAACAACCTGAGCTCACTGAAGCTGAGAACTATGAACTAGTGAGAAAGGTTTGGCCTCCTTCTATCATTCTCTGGGGAGGGCATGTGTCACTTTACATGGAGAAAGACTCTCAAACTTGAGTTCTTCTGCAACGGAGGCATGCACAAGTGAGTGGGGTGAGGCGGAACATGAAGCTTGCCTGGGGTGGATTTGTGCACAGAGTTGTCTCTGAGAGGCCCTGGGAGGCTTTGGCGCCTGCAAGGATCAAGGACAGTTGGTGATTTTTCTCCCTCCTCTGAGACAGGGCTAGTATCTGATTGAGTTCAAGTCCTATTTGCTGAGCTTGGGCCAGCTCCACCTCCAGTGACTTCACCAGCTCTGGGATCAATGTGAAAGCTATGCCCAGTTTAGTACCAGGTCTTCATGAATTTCAGAGCTGGGGTTTTTGCTGGCTCCACGGTAGATGTCCTTAGCTCCGCATGGGGCCAAGTCCTGCAAAGTACTTGCCTTTCCCTTCCCTCCCCTTGTACCCCTTGTACTTCTTTCAGATTTCATTTCTACTCTTATGTCTGTAATTCTTCTCAACATTACATTCTAAGTTAATTTAAATTAACAGTTAAGATTTCATTAGTTTCAACACATTAAATTCAGTAGCCCATAAGCACATCGCCAATTTGTACAATCTTCACATCTGTCAAGTTTCAGCTTTCTGCTCAGTTTTGGACCCATCCATAGGCCTGTACTCTCCTGCTAGTCCCCATGTGCTTCTAACATTTCGCTTGATGTTATTTGCCACTCTGAATCTTTCATATCAGTGCATCAGTTTCTGTTTGGCCAAACATTACTGGAAGAGACTGGCTATTATTGCTCTTTGATAGAAGAGAAAATACCAGATAGACAAAGTCTAGAGGGAAAATGTAAAGACCATTTTGTATATACTTATCTTTTCATGTTGGGAAAGCTTTCCATTGATTTCAGTGACGGAAGTGAGACTGAAAGTTCTGATACACTGCTTTTGAAAAACAGAAACAAGACTAATGTACAGACCACAGCAGGAAACCTTTCCATACAACCAATATTCAGATAGATGATTGTTATTACAGGTGTGAAAGATTTCTCAAGAGTCCACTTTGTGAGAGAATTGACAAATTCTTGTCACTCAAAGGCAATCAACACAGATGGCAACAAGTACAGAAAATGCTGAGCCCATCCCTGACATGGTGCTCAGAGGCTGACAAGCTGCAAGCTTTTCTTCTCAGGTCAGGAAAGAGACAAAGCTTGCAACTCTTTTCAACACAGTACTCGAAGTCCTAGACATAGAATTCAGACAAGAATAAGAAATCAAATACTTACAAAACAGAAAGGAATTGTTGAATTTGTCCCTATTTCCTGAGGCTGCATCTTTTCATATAAAAAACTTAAAACTCCAGTGAAAACCGTTTAGAACAAACTCACCAATCCTTTAAGTTTCAGGGTACAAGATCCACATGTCCTAATCAATTCATTTCTATGCACTTCAAACAAATGGCAGTCCCAATTACAAGGAATATATTTCATTTCATGATTCATCAAAACTGGGTAATGCTTAGATAAAATTTAATCAAACTCTTTGAAAATTGTAGAAATTGATAAAATGAGTTAAGCAGCACTAACAGGAGAAATGACAGACAGTGATGAGGGAGGGAAGGATTAATGTTGTTATAATGTACATGCTACACAGAGCAACCAGGTGTTTCAATGCCATTGCTGTCAAAATATCAATGCTATTTTCCTAGAAATGAAAAACAATATGAAAATTCACAAGAAAGTACAAGGAGTCTTCCTACAGCCGTGTAAAGAACATTATAGGTAGAGATACCAAAGTACATGGTTTTCTGGTCTATTATAAAGTGACAACACTCAAAAGGGTCTTATAATGCAAGAACAGGGCTGCAGATTAAAGCATCTGGCACAGAGACAAACCAAGTCATTCAGTCACCAGGAGTTTTGTTTTGTTTCTTCTTTCCTTTCCTATATTTTTTCATTTGTTTTTCTGTTCAGGATCTCCCTGTGTGGTTAAGGCCTGGGCTGAATTCAGAGTGTGTTGCAGGCTTGTCTGGAACTCCCAGGAATCCTGCTGCCTCAGCGGGCTGAGTGCAGGCATTGCAGGCATTTTCACTATTCCTTGCTCAGCCAATGAGTTTCTTACATCACTATGATGAAACCAGGTCTGCTGGAGTCATCAGCCTAGCAGTCTGAAATGCTAACATGGAAACATCACAAATTTAAGGAGAGCCTCAGCTATTCAGCCACTTACTCAGATCCTGGCTTAAAGTAAGAAAAGTTTTAAAGGGAGAAGGTAAAGGAACCAAGTGCAAACCTCTGTATTCAAATCCCTAGAAACTGAACAAAAGTAGAAATAAAAATCAATATCCAAAAACCAAACAGCCCAAACAAACTCTTGGAAAGTAGGACTAAAGGAAAAATAATGTTTTACACTGGCCCGGCCTTCGGGAGGGCAGTATGCCCCAAGTAGCTTTAACTTTCACACTTTTCTGGGGTCTGAATTGAAATAATTATCAAATTCCATGAGTGATCAAAGAAAAAGAAAATGTGCTTCAAGGACGCCAAGCCTCATTCCCAGTGCAGAAGGCATTTGGAGTGATGCTCTGAAGCACGTGCTGACCACAGTTAAAAAGCACAGAATCTACAACAGTGTTAATCGGGTTTTCAGTCTTACTCTCTGTGAAAGAAACTGCAGGCTAGGAAGGGAACAGATAGTTTAACTAGATGGACTCTTCCTGCAAAGTGTCTAAAGACCAAAGCTGAACATTTTAGTCCATGAATACACAACATTGCTATCAATTGCCAATGCAGGATAATGTACACCTGTAATCCCAGCACTCTGGGAAGGTGAGGAAGAATGAGGAACGATTTAAGCCTAGCCTGGGAAACTTAGAAAATTAGTGAGACCATGTGTTAAAATTTGTAAATAATTTTTCAAATCTATGAAAATATCAATCTTTCAGAAATCCCAGTGCAAGGTACATTAACCGCTATTAATCTGTAATTATTTTTACAGTTTTGTACACTCAAAAAGCATATCTTTTATGATTCTTATTACTATTTCAAAAAAGATAGTAATCCCTTGATCAAATTCTGGTTTGAAACATAAATTTAGGACAGAGAAAATAGGAATGATCAAATTCTCTTCATACTGAGCTACTCATATACTAAGAGGGCATATTCAGTAGCATAACTCCAGTCATTTCAGTGAAAACTTAAAATATTAAAACAATGCAAACACCAGGCAGAGCATCAATGCGTACATGATGCTAAATCTTATGCTAGTTGTGTTGACTAAAGTACATATTCAAGAGAACCTCACAAAATTTGATTTCTGAATTGACAGGTGACTGGACTTTTCATTTTTATATTATTTCTTTTGTCTTTCATTCATTCTTTATTTCTTTATTCTGTTTTTAGAAAGAGTTTTGCTATGTAGTTCAGGCTGGTCTTCATCTTATCTTGTAGCCTAGGATGACCTCAAACTCACTACAATCCCCCTGCCTCAACCTTCTGAGTACTGGAATGACAGGTGTGCTCCAACATCCCTGACTGGGTTTTCCTTTTTAAATTTTCTCCAAAACAAAACTAAGTTATATTCTAATATTTTCTCAGGATGATTATTCAAAATCAAATCAGAAAGCACTGGAAACCTGCTGAAGGAATTTCAAACTCCTAACCAACACATAACAAGTGGAACATAACATGGCATAGTATAGCATAATAAAACAAAACAAAACTAAAAGCAACTAACTCTGCTTTAATCAACTGCTTCCAAAGATACTTTTAGAATTACTAAGGTAGCCATACAATGGAAATATGATCCAGTAATTTCACATTCAAGCACATTTCTTTGAAATAAAACTCTATATACACACAAGAACATGTATAAAAATGTCTGTGGCACCCCGCTTTCAATAACCAAGCCATAAACAGAAAAAACCACCATCAGCACATAGGTGACACATGCATGAACAAGTCACAGTTGGTTGGTTCAGCATCATAATAGCAGGTGGTGACAGCACAGAGGGAGCCCAACACAGAAACACTGCTTGAAGGAGACCAACCAAAGAGCATTGCCACTGAACAGGCTCAGCACCATCACCTCTAGTAAAGGCAAACTGCCCAGCAGGGACACAAAGCTCATGGTCTGTTTGGGACAGGAGGACAGGAAGTGATAGCACTGGCTAGGAGACAAGTTCCCCAGGATTGACTCGCATGTGTCCTTCATCCACATGGGGCAATGATGTTCATGGCTTTGCAAAGCCTTCCCTTGCTCTCACCACCTACTGCCTCCCCCCCCCCACAGGCTTTCAGTGTACAGAACACTACAGTGTGTAGCTGAGGTAAACATCCAAAGACTAATAAGTAATCATTCATAGGCAAGTGAGAGGAAGACTTGCTAGGAATCCTCCTCCCTCGACATGTCGGGGTTTTAACATGAAACATTCACATCCATCAAGGAAAAATATTATGGGCATTCTGGGAACATCTCCATGCTCCCTAATGGAATTGAAATGAAACTAACATAAGCCCAAGAAAGCAAGTCACCTGAAAATGTTACAGATCTCTAAGTGAAGACACTGCTCACACCTCATCATCAGAGACAATGGACCCTTTGGATGGAATTGTGTGCTTGGCATTGTGCCTGCCACATCTGAAGCATCTACATGTTTGCTGCATTTAAATTTTCAAAGTGTAGCAAAATGTAAAACCACACTCAGTTTTCCAGTTTTTCACCTGCTGTTTCTAAGGAGAACAGATTTATTCCACAATAAAAATAAATTGGGCATTAGAGGGGGCAGCCCAGCTATGGACCCTAACATGTGACCTCATTTGCTTGGCAACAGATCTAAACAGAACGCTGAAGGCTCTGGTCACCAAGCACCTTGGTCTAGTGACAGTTGGCCTTCACATGCACTTGGTTAGAGAGAGTGATCAGTCAATATGTTATGCTGCTTTCCCAGGCCTCAAAACACCAGCCTCAGGACATTCCATGGGAAAACTACCTGTGAACAAGTGAGAGGATGGTTCTTTCAGCCAAGATACTTCAGGATGCTCATCGCGAACTGCCCAACCATCAAAGGCAGCACAGGACAGGATTCACCAGGCCCAGTCCCCAGGCACTCAGACAGAAGAGAGAGCCTAGGCCAGATGTCCCTAGTCTCTACCACCAGCTACTTAGAGACACAGACTCCAGGACAAGACTATTTAGGCCTGGCCAAGAATGTAAGTCTGCATAATCACTTCCCTCCCTAGGTCATCATTGTGAGGGGGTCTGAGGACAGGCACTGAGGGCAGATGCTCCTGGGCAGGGACAGGGAAACTGAGCCTGGGCCACTGTCACATTCACATTCCCATCTAGGACAGGGCTGTCAGGAGGAGAAGAGCAGTGGCCATGTTTATCCACAGCCACGAGTCATCTCCTGTCCTCCTGGATAGAATTCTGGGACAGTAATTTTTGTCTTTGAGGAACATAAGTTTACATTGTTTAACAGAGTGAATCCTGTGATTTCTCAGAGCCTCAGACTTTCTCCAGGCTTCTGGGCTCTGCCCCAACAGAGCTGTACACAGGACATGGGCTTGAAGCTGCCCCTGGGCCCTGTTTGTCATGTCCCTGCTCCAGATATGGTACCCACAATAACAATAGGTATCTGCTCTGGTTCAGGGTGTGTTAGCAGAAGGGACTGTATAGAGGCCCATAGAGTACTAAGTGGAATTTAGGGTCACATTAACCGTTTAAGCACATCAATCCAGGACTTGTCAAACACTGTGCCTGTGGTCCTTCTCTCAAGGAATCTAGACTCCAAGTGCTCAAATACCATATGCTCTCTACTCAGCTTCTACCTTGTCACAGGCAAGGTCATTGTACACACATTGGTGGGGGAAGGGGAAATGGGACACAAACACAAAGTCACTTCATTTCTTGGCATGATTGAATTCTGCCACTGTATCTCATATTCAGCCCTAGGCCTGGTGTCCATGGACCATTAGTTGGCTGCCTTTCCCCCTATCTCCAGCTATTACACATCATCAACTCAACACAGATGTGCTCACCTCAAATGTCAGTCCACTCTGTCCATTTCTCTGGCATTTACCTTACAGGAATTTTTCAGGCACTGCATTTCCTATCATAGAGCCTCAGGGCTAAATGAGCACAAGAAAAGAGCAGTGAACACAGCTGCTCACCTTCCATGGCTATGGAAGGGTAACTTAATTCCTTCCTGTGGACATTATATCAGGAAACTGGGGAACATTCTGTGGGGCCACATTAATGGATCTGGAAATCCAGAATGACCCTCCGTTTTCTTATCTCTAAAATTGGAGGCTGTCTTAAGACTCATAGGTTTTGTTAATGCATAGATTTCTATTATGCCTCTCATCTATTGAAGTGATGTGAGCATGGTAGTATTCCTTAGTGAGCCCTGTACCACATGCCTCTGTGGGCCATTTGGCATGTGGGCTTTGTTTAAGCTCCAACCCTTCTGAGAAGTCATGTGCACAACACCATTCCATTTCTCCCCACTGTCTCATCACAGATTGGAAGTCAGCCAGCAGGGAGCCTGGCACAGGTCTGTACAGCAAGCCAGGTGCAGGCAGATGGACCTCACAGCCTGAAGGTGACTCTGGACTTAGCCTTCCTGAACAGCTGCCCCAGCTCTGGCCATTCCTCTCTGGCTTCCTCCATGGCTGACATCTCAACCCCACAGGCACCAAACCTGAAAAGGTGACTTCTTACCTTAGCAGCCCAGTGAGACTTGGCCACCTGCAGATTCAGGTCCTGGTCATGTGCAAGTTGATCACTCAACCCCAGTTTACAATGCTGAATGATGAGGCGCTGAGTGAATTGAGAACTCAGGATCACGAGATGAAATGGGGGCCCCAGGCAAAGTGGTTAGCTGTGGCCTTGGCCCCATGAAGACATACAGTAGAGGCTATGCTGATTCCCATGAATGATATTCCATTCTCTTTACTGACCAACACTTGGGGGAAGCTGTTCTATTCTTTGGAAAGGAGATTGCAGAGTCATTATGTGGGCCTCAGGGTTTGTTCAATACAGGAAACCCTGAGGACATCAAAGAATCCATGACTGTCACATATCATGGAAGAAGAAATAGGTGTCATCATGCTACAAATACACATGAAGACACACTGCGTGCAGACACATTTCTGGGTATTGGCCATGACCTTGTAAGCAGAGCAGATACAACTCCTGCCCTTTTGAGTTACAATGTTCTTTGGAGGCCACAGAGTCACCATTTGCAGCAGAACAGATATTGCTCACCTAAAAGCCATTTTTCTGGACCTCAGGTCTCCCTCATGTGTGGGTACAGACCATGCATAAGTGGGTACAGCAAGGGATCACTGCCTAAGCTAGAGACTGCAGAGAGGCAAGACCGATACGGACTGACCTTTCACTTCTCAGATATTTATGGAGCAGCAGCCCTGATCCATTGAGTGCAAAGACATGGCAGATACCAGTCACTGCCTTCACCAAGCTGACTGCACTGCAGAGGGGCAGGGAGACAATGTGTCAGAAAGTACAAGTGTGATACAACTATGCAAGTTCTGCCTCTCACAGACACTTCTTTCAGACACTAAGGGCTTCTTGGGCCCAAAGTGCCCCACTGTGGGTGGGAGAGGCTGTGGCTGGATGCTGTACAGACTGGGCAGAAGGCCTACACCCACCCCACAGATGAGTTGCCCAGGTATATCAGGTTTCTCACTCACCTGGCTCCCTTCTGCCCCAGGTCCACATCTTCTGTGCTTGACTCTTCATTGGAACTGTACTTCCATGTATATCCCCAGGGTAAGCTTCTTCAGGAACAGCTAGAGCATCCTGAACCTCCCAGGCCTGAGCTCCAGAGTTTGTGGGCTTGTGGGGAGGGGATATGCCTTGGAACTCAGCAAAGTGACCAGATGCTGTGTGAACCAGGAGCATGAAATCCTCAGCAGTCAGTGTGGGGATGTAGTCTGGGCCGCTTTGCTGGGGCAGAGCTGGTGCACACAGCTGCCTCTGACAGGCAGTGGGAATGGTTTGCCCCAAGAAATCCATGGACAGTTGGTGATATTTTCTCTTCCTGAAATTACAGGGCCAGTTTCAGTCCATGCATAAGTTGCATCTCCTGACCTTGTGTCAGTTCCACCTGCAGCTCCCTAACCAGCTTTGGCCCCACAGCAAGAGCCAGCACCTGGATTCCCTTGTCCATCAGCTGCAGAGCTGGACCTCCTGGGTGCTCCACAGCAGGAGTCATCTCTTGAGTTCTACCTGTGGGCAGCTCTTGACCCACACCTGCCATTCCCCTCTCTTCCTGTTTTATTTATCATTGTATTCATCACTAATCTTATTTCTCAGAGATTTTTTTAGTGACAGAACAAAATAAATAAAATTTAACATTTTAATGAAGTTTAAAGTAATCAGCTTGATGATATTCAGTGTATTCTCAATGTTGTGCAGATATCCCCACTGTCCAATTCGAGAATGTTCTTCAAATTTTTACACAATGCTTTTTTTTAACTTTCCCCTCCTGCTCCACCCCAGCCACCAGTGATCTTACATCCTCATAATTAACTTATGTTACATTTCCCACATCAATGCCATCAAGTTTTCTTTGCCCAGAGAATGGTGGTAATGGCTTTTTATTGTTAGTTAGATATAGGGTTCAGGTTAGAGTTAGGGTTAGGGCTGGACTAAGCTTCCGAATATTACATTATAGCCACTGCATTGATCATAAAGAAAGGACAATCGAGACAAAGCAGTGCTTTGTGCTGGTGATGTCTTGGTCCTGAGCTAGGTTTTCAATGCCCGCAACATTGAGAACAGTCACAAGTTGATGGGCCGCACTGTGGTGCACAAGGTAGGGCATAATTTCCATTCTATGCATCACATGTGCCATGGACCTATCAGAAACATAATTAGTACACGCTGTAAATGGGTACTAATAAAAAGTATGATAATTTATAAGCAAAACACACAGCAAGAAAATCCAGTTCTGATATGTGGTAGTAAAAGCAAAACTGATGAAAAAACTCATGCCAGAGGAACACACTCTACCTAGTCAGCACTGAGTCCCTCATGCACATGCAAACCTGAAGATCGAAGCATCAGCTGTCCTCAAACTAAGACCTCACTAATGCAACTTTGGGGCCAACCTTACTATCACGGGAACTGCACTTTTATACTTTGCTCTGTGCAAAACCTAACAGAGACACAGAGATCTCACTGTGTGCTGACTACCCAAGATCCCCAGAAGCAGATCACTTGGGAAGACAAGTGAACCCACACTGCCAACAGCTGGTGATGACCAAGTCATGGAACAGAAAGTGAAAACAAAATGCAGACAAATCTTCTGCAGGAGCCCTCAGTTGGGCTCCCAAGTCCAGCCTTTGTAGCTCTGCTCAGACTCCTGATTTCTAACAAAGTGATCAAAATAGCTGTCTTCTCTCTGGCCTCAGGATATAGGCTCAGAAGTGTGTTTAACACGGACAGCTGGAAGTGCCCCTTGTCCTTCTATATTTTCTGTCTTGGCAGAGAAAGCCCCTTGTCTTCCTCTACTTTCCTCCACTCTGCCCAATGGAGGTTCGAAGGCTAAGCTGCTGCCAAGCAGGCTGGGTGGACATGACTAGCAGGGCATTCAACATACATTTATCAACACACTTTTATATGTGACATGATAAGAACAGGTGCCTTGCAGAGTACATGAGGAGCTGATTTCAGTAGGGGTTGTGATTTCAGTAGGGGTTCTCCCTACCACACATTAATGCTGTGCCTGGTTTTAACACACTATGAACCACAGGAAAAGTGAGTCCCCATGGGTTCAGGAATCAAGGGAAGCTAAGACATTCTGGTAAGTAGCTCCACAGTGTGACAGTGGGGTCAACAGATAACACTGTTCTTGGCCTTCAGTCTAGGGACTGACTCATCTGAGTTCATTGTCTGACCAGTCTGCTTGAAGGCTGCCCATATGTTGCTTGGGTAGCTGCATTCCAGGTCAAGGTCAGAAGGTTTTAGAACTTTAATGCTCTGTGCATAGAGGAGGGATGGAAGTGAGCCAGTTGTTCATCACAGGGCTTAGGAAGTGATCTTCAAGGTGCAGTCATGAAACTTGATCTGTTTTCTAAAGCTGTACCCCAACAGAGATTTGGGCTTTAGGATGTTATGTGTGCCTTTGAACAGGGGACAGAGGCTTTAGTTTTGTATGGTATTAAATTTCCCTGTGTCTGTGGTATGAGATTTTCTCAGAGATAGGGTGGTGAATGGATATTTTAGTGGGTAAAAGGAGAAAAAAACCACATGGAACCAACATTAACAACAGCAGTAAGCAAGCATCTTTATTATCCAGCCTGTATGTATCACTCATCATTAGGCATTACATTCTTGCATTCTGTCACAAGCCTTAGCACATCCATGGCTGTCTATGCAAAGTCATGCTTATAGACTTGTGTCCATGCTGTGCATATGCTATTCAGTTGTGTCAGGTCCATACAGGTCCTTAAAGCCTTTGGGTTGAAACGACATGAAGGGGTTTCCCACATTCCACCACCTCAAAGATCAGGGGAAATATGCTTATTGTAAGTGACCCATATGGTGGACTCATGCACACAATGACCAAAACCACAGGAAATGTAAAGCATAATACCACTAATCCCACCACACTGCAGTTTATGGCCACCCAAACTGAAGTGGATCCCAAGGATTCTCTCCACTGCATATGCAGGTCTTGCTGCAAGGCCTGGATGGCAAAGAACTCCACATCCATTTCTTTAAAAAATTTTTTATTTAAAGAAAAGAAATAAAATTAAAAGAAACAATAAAAAGTAGCATACAGATCTCAAATAATTAACATCATCAAATCGCTAGTTGATACATTACATCTTGTCATCTTAAAAATATTGTTAAAGTAACAAAACCAAAGGGTAAAAACTGGCTAAACACTCAAATATTTACAGTGCAAACCCTTCTTATCAATGATTAACAGAAATTTAGTAATATGGACATCTATCTTACACACTATACATATTGTTACATCCTTTAGAGCACTTTCCTTCCTCCTTTACAATATATATTATATATTTTGGATCATATTACTTTGTCATTTTTAGTATGTTTTACACCATAGACACAATTTGATATTTACTACTGTGAGTGTTGTTTATTTCACTAATGAGGATATTCTCAAGTTGCCTCCATTTATCTATAAAGAACTCAAGACCATCCTTTTCTATATCTGAGTAGTATTCCATTCTATAAAAATACATATTTCATCCACTCTGCAGCTGATAACCATTTTGGTTGTTTTCAAGATTTAGCTATCACATATTGTGCTGCTATGAACATGGATGCACATATATCACAGTGACATGACATTTTCAGATTTTCTGTGAAAATATCCAGGAAACGAATAACTGGATTGAATGGAACTTCAAAATCCTAGTTTTTTGAGGAATCTCAATACTGATTTCCACAGTGGTTGCACCAGTCTGCACTCCCACCAAATCATCAAGAAGATTATACACCATGACCAAGTGGGCTTTACCACAGGAACACAGGGGTAATTCTTGATGTTCCTTTTTACCCGCAGCCTCACCAACATTTGTTATCAGTTGATTTCTTGATGGCAGCCACTCTTTCAGAAGTGAGAGGAAATCTCATTGCTGTCTTAATGTGTATTTCTCAAATGATTATTAATGGTGAACATTTTTTCATATATTTATTTGCCATTTGTATATCTTCGTCTGAGAACTGTGTGTTTATTTTTGATGCCCATTTGTGGAGATGGTCTTTGAATCCTGGAGACTTGATGTTTTTCAGTTCTTTATATGTTCTGGATATAAGTCCTTTGTCTGAGTGGCTGTTTGCTAAAATTCTTTCCCATTTTGTGAGTTTTCTTTTCACTTTGTTGTTGATTTCTTTTGAAGTGCCAAAATGTTTTAATAATATGAGATCCCAGTTGTTGATTCTTTGCAGGATTTCCTATGTGGTTTGCATTTTATTCGCAAATTCTCTGCCAACCCCAATGTCCCCAAGATTTCTACCTACCTTGTTCTCCAGTTGATTTAGTGTTTCTTTTTTAATATTTAGATCCTTGACCCATTTGGACTTTAGTTTAGTATATGGTGATAAACATGAGTGTAGTTTCAGTGTTTGGCATGTGGAAAGCCAATTTTTCCAACACCATTTATTATGGAGCCTATCTTTTTTCTAGGGAACATATTTAGCTCGTTTGTCAAATGTAAGGTGGCTGGGTGTCTCTGTGGTAGTGTTTGCATCTTCTAATTTATTCCATTGATCCTCAGGTCTCTGCCAGTACTATGTTGATTTTTATTACTGTGGCTCTGTAATATAGTTTTAAGTCAGGAATTGAGATGCCTCCTGTCTTGCCTTTGTTACCCAAAATCGCCGTTGCTATTCTAGGTTTCTTCTGTTTCCAGATGAATTGTAGGAATATTTTCTCTAGATCTGCAAGGTATGTTAATGGTATTTTGATTGGGATTGAATTGAATTTGTGTAACAGTTTTGGGAGGATTGCCATTTTCACAGTGTTGGTTGTTCCTAACCACAATGAAGGAATATCCTTCCATTTTCTAATGTCCTCCTCAATCTCTTATTTTAGTGTAGTATAATTTTCAGCACATAACCCTTTTATATTCTTGGCTAGGTTGATTACTAAGTATTTCATTATTTTAGGTGCTATTATGAAAGGCAATATTTCCATAATTTGTCTCTCATGGCGTTTGTTTACAGGAATGCTATTGATTTTTTGAGTGTTCACTTTGTGTCCAGCTATGCTGCTGAATTTGTTCATTACATTTAGTAGTCTTTTAATGGAGTTTTTGGGGTCTTTTATGTAGAGTATCATGTCATCTGCAGGAATGATAATTTAACTTCTTATTTTTATTCCTTTTATTTTACGCTCTTGTCTAATTGCTCTGAATAATACTTGCAGAACTATATTGAATAGGAGTTTTGATATTGGACATCTTTGTCTTCTTCCTGATTTTAGTGTGAAGGCTCTCAAATTTTGTCTATTTAGTATAACGTTGGCTGTAGATTTGTCATCAATGGTCTTTATGAAATTAAGGTAGATACCATCTATTCCAACTTTCCATAGGCTTTTCATCATGCACAGGTTTTGGACTTTATCAACAGTGTTTTCTGCCTCTTTTGAGATGATCATGTGATTTTTATTTTTGGCTCTGTTGATGTGGAGTATTTTATTTATTGGTTTGCATATTTTGAACCATTCCTGTATTTCAACTTGGTCATGGTGTATAATCTTCTTGATGATTTGCTGCATTCTATATGCCAATATTTTATTGAGAATCTCTGCATAAATGTTCATTAGTGAGATTGGCCTATAGTTTTCCTTATTAGTTGGGTCTTTTTCTGATTTTTGGTATCAGAGGGATACTTGCATCCAAGAATGAAGTTAGGGAGGATTGCTTCTGTTTCAATTCATTGAAGAGTTTAAGGAGTATTGGAGTTAGGTCTTCTCTAAACTTTGTATGGAATTCAGCCATGAATCCATCAGAACCTGGGCTTTTGGTGGTTGGTAAAATTTTAAATCTTTTTCAATTTCAGTAGCTGATGCTGGGTTATTCAAAATTGTTTTATCTTCTTCATTGAGCTTTGTTAGTTCATGTTGTTAGAAATCTGTCCATTTCCTCTGTGTTTTCCACCTTAAGTGAATAGAAATTTTCTGAGTAGATATTCATGATCTTTTGAATTTCCATGGAATCTGTAGTCATTTCCCTCTCCTCAGTCATTATTAGGTGGATTTCAGTTTATTCTTTCTTTTTCTTGATAAGGCTGGCCAGGGGGTTGTCAATTTTGTTTATTCTCTCCAAAAAACCCCAGATGATTCCTTCTTTGTAACATTTTTTAATTTCAATTGCATTAATTTCTGCTCTAATTTTTACAATTTCCTCTCTTCTATCAATGTTGGGTTTGAATTGCTCATTTTGCAGAAACTTGAGATGTAGGATTAGGTTACTTATTTCTGTTCATTCCGTTTTCTTCATGTGACTATTTATTGCTATATATTTCACTCAGAAGACTGCTTTTATTGCGTTCCATAGGTTCCACACAGTATGTTGTATCTGTGTTTTCATTGTATTGTAAGTATTGTTTTGTTTGCCCTTTAATTTCATCTGTAAATCACTGGTTATTCAGAAAATTGTTATTTAATTTCCGTGTATATGAATGCTTTGCACTTTTTTGCCATTGATTTCCAATTTTATTGAGATATGGTCTGATTTTATGCATGTGATAATTTTGTTCCTTTTGCATTTAGTTAAGCATGCTGTATGGGTTAATATAAGATTTATTTCAGAGAAGGTCCCATGTGCAGCTAAGAAGAATGTATATTCTAATATAAATTATGATGTGGTTGGGTGGAGCACTCTGTAAACATCCATCAAGTCCATTTGCTCACAGGTATTATTCAGTGATGTTATTTGTTTGCTGACTTTCTGTCTCGTTGATCTATCTCTAACAGTGAGGTGTTAAGGTCTCCTATTGCAATTATATACTTGTGTTTGGTTTTTCATGTCCATTAGTATTTGTCTTATATAGCTGGGTGCTCCTGTATTTGATGCATATATATATATATATATATATATATATATATATATATATATGTAACTCTTTCTCTTGTAGTTTCTAACTTACACATATGTAGTGGCCTTCTTTATCTCCTTTAAACATTTTAGGTTTAAAGTTCACATTTTCTGCAAATAGCTATCCTGCCTTTTTCTGGGTTCCTGTTTCATGGAAAAATATTCTCCATCTTTTGTCTTATAATCTATGAAGTTTTTTTTTAGTAAAATGTGTTTCTTCTATACAGCATATTGTGGGGTTCTGTTTCTTGATCCACTCTGTCAACCTGTTTCTTTTTATTGGTGAGTTGTGCCCATTTACTTTTATAGATATCACTGATATGTACTAACTTGACTTTGCCATGTTGTATTCCTGTCGCTGATTTCCTGCTTTTCTCCCTTGTTCAATTTCTTGCCGAGCCTGGTCATTTCTTTCTGTTGTTCTGGAGATTGTGCTCATTTTTATCTCTATCTAGCATCTCTTTCAGTAATCCTTCTAGGGTTGATTTGGTGGACATGAATTTCTTCAGTTGTTCTTTGTCATCGAAGTTTCTTGTTTCTCCATTAAATTTGAAAGACACTTTTTCTAGGTACATCAGTCTAGGTTGAAAGTTGTTTTCTTTTAGGGCTTGAAATTTTTCACTCCAAGCTCATCTTTACCTGAAGGTTTGTGCTGAAATGTTTGTCTTAATAGTAATCATAGTCTTTCCTGGACAGGTGAGTTGTGTCTTTTCTCTAACAGTTTTAGTATTCTGTTTTTATGCTGTATGTCTTGGATCTTAATTATTATATATTTGAGCATAGACTTATGTTTGTTGTTACTGTTTGGCACTTTGTGTGTCTCTTATTTGTATATCAGAATTTTCCTCATGTTTGGAAATTTTTCTGTTATTATTTATGTGAATATCTTAGTTATGTCATTTGCATTGACTCCGGCATTTTCACTGATGTCTGTTAGTCTTACATTGCTTCTCTTGGCATCATGTTGAAGCTGCTGGATTGTCATTTCATGATGCTTTGTTATTTTTATATGTTCTACACATTCATGATCACTAACTGCAATAATGTCCTAAAATTATGAAATTGTATCCTCTGCTTCATTTAAATGGTTTTGCCAGCTTTCAAGATATTTTTTGTTGCTTGACTATCTCTTTGCATATGTTTCATAGATTCTGCTTGTTTTCTACATTGCTCATTCATAGTTTCAATTTTCCATGCTCCTGTATTTTTGTTTTATCTATTTTTCTCTAGCTATGTTGAGCAACTAGTTTACTATAGTTGTTATTTCTTTATATGAGACATTATTTCTAATTTGATTTCCTCTATAGCATTATAGATTTCTTTCTTTACTTCATTTGCTATCTTTTGAGATTTCTGATTTATGACTTTTAAAGTCCTCTATTTCAATGTAGGTTGGTCTTGCTCCTGATAGAATAGATGTTTAAGATTGCATTTTGCCTTTTCTTTTTGTCATTTTCCAATAGGTATTACACCCATGGTGGGACTGTTTCACTCACATTTTGCTTTAACTCTTTCAGCTGCTGCCATATTCCAAAGCTGTCTGGATTGTACACATGTATTATGCAGAGAGAGGAAAAGTCCCCTGAGTCCCTCTCCTTGGACTATGGGCTCCTTCACCTCCATCTTCTGTCAAGTAGTAGGCCTGTCATGCAATACCAAGGAACTCTCACAGGGACGATCCTAGTCATTGGGCCTTAATTTCAGGAGAAGTCAGTACTCCCTGGGTCATGTGGTGTGACTTCAACAGGAGCCAGCTGTAATTCCAAGTCCTCCATGGGATTCACAATTCTATCACTTCTAAGACCTTCAACATGTCCTTGGCAGTCACATGAATGCTTCCCAGTTTCTACATGCCTCCTATTATTGTCAATTATCAGGTAAGCAAATATTCATTCCACAAGAGAAACCCTGTTTATGTTTTGAAGAGCACAAAAGCAGACTTTCTTTTTTGGGCAAAACACACTGGTATTGGTGAGGAAGTGCACAAAGGAAATTTCTTCTCTCTTGTTTGTGGTACATTCATTTCAGATATCATTTTGACAGTTAATTTCAGATTAACTCATCTGACTATCTTAGGATTCTGTGCATCCAATCTTCTCTATGTCATGAAGAGAATTTTAAAAGATATTCACATGAACTTTGTTTCCAACAACTGAAAACTGCAATGTGAATATCCAATAACATTTGAATGAATAAACAAACCACAGAAAACCATGAAGTGAGAACCTACTAAAGAAAATCCATAGGAAAACACTGTACAGTATTCACACAGTACATAATCTTTAATGATTATGATTGCTGAAAGAAGGCAGAGAGGTCAAATTCTGTCCAGTCATTACATACATTTTGAAAATGTGACAAGGCACATGTGATAGAAGACAGGTCAGTTCATATAAGAGATAAACTCTGTTCTCTCAGAGTTGCTGTGTATCAGGAATCCAGGAGCTTTTGTTGGGTCTGTTACCATCATATCTCTGTGAAGACAGGCTTAGGTAAGATGGCACTATGGCAGAATTTGCTCTCAGGGTCTGTCCCTTGCTTACAGGCAGGACCCAAGGCAAAAGCCTGATGCCTGTTGGACTGTTTTCCCTTTTCTCACTCAAAGCTCATCAGCCTCTCCTCTTGCAAGCTTCAGAGATAGCATTGGCTTCCCCACACGCAGAGATGCAGAGAGAGAGAAAAATAAATACTAGAATGTAAGAGAGAACATAAGTGGGAAAGAACAGAAGATGCGTCACAATTATTTTAATGCTTGAACCTTAGTATTCGCATCACATGATGTCTACCATATTCAGTTATATAAGAGTGAGTCAGGAGCTAGGGAGACCTCAGTGTAGAGTACTTGTTTACCATGCATGAGGCTCTGGGCTCAATTTCAGCAATGCTAATGCAAAATAACAACACTAAAAATAATAATAATAATAAAAAATAATTCACTAAGTGAGGCCCATAATGTAGGGAATGGGCCACTCAGCTTTTGGCATCAGAAGGTCATCTGTCAGCTATTGAGTAGGAGTCAGGTCCTGGGAATGCTATTTCACACAGATGTGAATGTAGAAGCAGTGACAGAAGATTTGTGGGTGCAACTCCATCCATAGTGCTTGCATAGCCTGTTTGAGGTCCTGACTCGAGCCATAGCACCAGTACATAGAAGAAATTGTGATGCTTAGGGAACATAAAGATGATTGAATTGAAGAATTGCCCCATCACGATGCCACCAGGGAATATGTCCAATAGGTCAGAGCTTTCCCCTCAGAGCTGTGACCCTGCCAGCACTGCTGGTTTTTCTTAGCCTTGGGAAGCCTTGCCTGCTACCATGGATCTGTCACTTGTGTGAAGCTGTTCTCTTCATTTTGAAGGACACTGGAGAGTCATTCCATGTTCTTCCACGGTATCCACAGCAGGAGTCTCTGGGGGCATACCGCAGGATATGGGTTCACAGAGACCTCATAAAAGGAGATGGTGAGTGCCTTTAACCCCCAATTTACTAGGCTGTGACCATGATGCAATGACCAGAGCAAATGTAGCCAGTGTTCTCTGGTGATTCCATGTTATCCAGGACACAAGTCCCTCTAAAGAACAGATCAGGTACTACCCACATTACCGTGAATGTGCCTAACTTCCTGGCCTCTGTATATGTGAACGCATAATAGGGGAAGAGGTGTCCCCAGATGGCACACATGATGGAATGATGCATCACTGTATGAATTGAAGATGAAGGAATGGCAGGCAGAACACACTCCCTCTGACCACTCACTTCACAGATATTTACAGTGCACCAACCCTGTAGAGTGAGCACAAATAGATTAACACTGCAGACACCATTCTCTTTCTCACAGAGACAACACCACGTGGTGGGAAAGGAAGATGGATTTCATGCTTTCCTAAAGAGTGGAGGACAGGTGGTCACAGCACTTTTAGAGACTGCTATCAGCAGGGGAAGGCTTCCTGGGCCAGCACTGTCCCATTCAAGGCAGTGAGAAGACTGGGCTGGGCTCTCTGCTACTAGAGCAGGAGGCTGGTGTCAAATTCCACAAGATGTCTCAGCTGAATTGGACCAACCTGAGCTCACTAAAACTAAGCACTGCCTTCAGAAGGTTTTTGACTTTGGCCTGTGGGCCTCTTGGTAGTGCATGGAACATTTGAAAAGGAGAAAGACTGCCAGCCTTGGGACCTCATGCAACCCTGAGGCATGCAGAAATGAGTTGATTGAAGATGAATGAGAAACTTTGCTGGGGTGGATTTGATCGAACATGAATGAGAAACTTTGCTGAGAAGTTCTGGGGCCTGCAAGGAGCAAGTACAGTTGGTGATTGTTCTTCTTCTGCTGATGCAGGGCTGGTACCTGACTAACCCCAAGTCCCAATTGCAGAGCTTTGGTCATCTGCACCTTCAGTGACTTCACCAGCTCTGGGATCAAAGTGAAAACTAAGGTCAGGCACCCTGTCTTAAGGAATTCCATAACTGGCACTTTTACTGCACCATGACAGGTGTCTTGAACTCTACTTAGGGCCAAGTCCTGCGAAGAACCTGCTTTTACCTTCCCATCCCCTTGAAACCCCTCCCCTTGTATTTCTTTCAGTTTTGATTTTTATTCCTATGTCTATAATTATTCTCAACATCAAATTGTAAGGTAATTTTAATTAAAAGTTAAGATATCATGCATTTCAACATATTCAATTCAGTAGCACGTCATCCCATCACTAATTTGTACAATTTCCACATCCATTGAGTTCCAGCACTCTGCTCACTTTGGGACCCTTCCATATCCTTGTTCTCTCTTGCTACTCCCCACCCACTCTGACTTTTTCACCCTCTAATTTAGTACTGTGGGTCTTTAATGTTCATGCATCAGATTATGTTGGCCAAATATTCCTAGAAGAGACTGGCTGCTTTGCTCTTGATAGAAGACAAAATCCCAGGTAGACCAAAGTGTACAGGTAAAATGTATTGAGTATTTACTCATCTTTCCGTGTTGGAAAAGCTTTCCCATGATTTCAGTGATACACGGGAAAGAGAAAGATCTGATTCCTTACATTTGAAAAACAGAAACAAGAATAATGTAGAATCCACAATAAGAAATCTTTACTTACAAGCAGCAGATAGATAATTAATTTGTATTAGAGGTGACAAAGAGGTGTCATGAGTCCATCTGTGAGAGATGAATACTTCTTGTAATTCAAAAGAGAATCACAACATGTAAACAAATGTAGAAAACGCTGAGTGTCCCAAAGCTGATTCCTGCAGGCACACATCCCTGACATGTGCTGGGTCCCCATCTCATGGCGGGTTTTAAGGCAAGTGCTGAACATCACTGGGGAGAACATGGTGTGCAGAGAAGAACCCTGTCCAGTAGCTCCCATCACAGCTCTACACAGGTGTCCCCGGACCTTGCAGTGCTCAGAACAGAGATTTATCCCACACAGAGATCCGCATAACTTTTCAAGCTTTCTGTTTAAGACTGTGGTTCACAGCACTGTTTGAAGCAGGAGGACACTGGGAGCCTTGCTACTCTCCACATAGAGAGTTCAAGGCATCAGACTGGGTCATGAGAACCAGCGAAAGCTGCAGGGATGCTGAGCTCAGTCTCTCTGGGACCACAAGGAAAGAGGAAAAGGAATCTGATCACGAAGTAATACACTGATGAGAGAAGGATGTGTGCATGGAGGATCATGGTTTTGAAAATGAAATGTCTCTTACATCAATGTGTGTCCACATACAGACATGTAAGTATGTATGCCCAAGAATGGGGTCTCAGCAGTGTACTTTCTTATGCAAAGCCTGATTCAAAATAAAAAAGAAATTTAAAAACAGAATTTACTGTAGTTCAGTGCAAGGCCCTGCATTCAATTCCCAGGATTGAGTTAAGGAAAAAAAAATGGGAGCAAGCTGAAGGTCTGCAGAACACCATTACCTGGTCTTTCTGGAGAGCAGTGTGCCCCAAGCAGCTTTGAGTCTCCACATCTTTCTTGGGTACTTTGATTTTAAAGAATGATCAGTTCCATGAAGGATGGGGAAAGGAGGATTTTCATCCAAGAATACAAAGTCTCATTAACAATGGAGAAGAAATTTTCAATGATTACTAAACTGCATGGTGACCACAGTTAATAAGGATAGCTTTCAAATCTGGTAAACAATGGGATTTGCAGTTGTAGTCACTGTGAAAGTATTTGTGGGTTAGAAAGGTGGTAGACACATGGTAGACACATTAACTAGATTGATTTTTTCCACAAAGGAGCCATAGATCAAAAGCACATGTTACCTCAAAAACATTCATAATTATTGTGAATTACTAAAGGAGGATATCCTATACCTGTACTCCCAGCACTCTGGGAGGGGAAGGAAGGATGACCACAAGTTTAAACCCAACTTGGAGAGCTGAGTAAATTATTTACATACTATCTCAAAAATTAAAAAAAAAGAAACCAACAAATTTTTAAAGTGCATGGGCATATAGCTCATACAGGAATCCCTGGGATCATTGAACACAGTGTATTAACCACTATTCTGTTACAAAAAAATTAATCCATTGATAAAAGTGTTTTCATTCTTTATTAATATCTACCTGTGTTACATTAAAATTAAAAAGAGTAAAAATTGGTTGCTTGTTTTATTTTCCTTTGAAACAAGGTATTGCTATGTACTGCAGGCTGACCTTGACTCAACAAATATTTCAGGCTAGCCTTCAACTCCCTGTGATCCTTGTGTCTAACCCTCCTGTGTGCTGGGATTATAGGCATGCACCACCATGCCTTGCCAGAAAGTGTGTTTTTTTATTGTAAAGAGGATAAAACCAATTGAGATAAAACAGAATCAATACAAAAGGATGAACATGGTACATCAGTTAAAAATAAAATCCAACAGTAGGTTGTGTAGCCTCTCATCTGGTACAGAAAATGACTCAACACCTTGCTGAACTCCAAATTTCTCCAGATAATTGGGCAAATACCTAAATTTTGCAAGGTGTCTATTGTTAACATGCCTTGTCTATGAAGCAATTCATATCAAGTACCAGGGAAAGAACACAGAACTTTGATTTATTATTTTCAATGTCTGGAATTTATCCCAAGAAAATAAGATATATGCTCAATGCAGTTTTTCTAAGAGGAACTAGACTTGTGTACATGGTCAGTAACAGGATAACTAAGTAAAACTCTGCCTATGCATATAATATAAATATTCAACACTATGCAAATACATAAAAGATATGAGCAGAACTGGGGAGTGTGGTTAGAGACAGCCGAATACGGACAAGATGGGTATTCTGCATCAGGTTCAACAATGTGGGTGAATTATTTTTTTTGTGGATTTAAATTTTTAAACTGCTGATCACACTTCCTCATCCCTCAAAGCCCCATGCCACATCCAGACTCCTCACAAAGCTTAAACACCCAAGAGGCACCAATATGAAAACAAGCAGAAAGCCCTTATCAATGGAATGGACTGGAGACAAAACATATGCATGTAGAATAACAACTGTCTTAGTTTAACATCTAGGTCCTGTCTCAGTCTCTGCAGGGAGGAGCTCCAAGTGGAATAAAATCGTCCTATTGGGGTAAATGTCTGCGGCTCAGCTCAAGCTCACTGAGAGCAGAGGCCATGTGAGACCCCCAGCTGCCCTGCCAACAGGTCCCACACCAGGGCTGGGCTTCCAACAGCACCTGGGAGAGGGGAGCAAGGATCTCGTGCCACCTGCCAGGCCTTGCCAAGGGGACCCCGACAGAGAGGAGGGAGGAAAGGAGGGCCCTGAAGACCTGAGGCTAGGTCACCCCCGGGCCGCACCCACCGCCTCCCTGGACCCCTGACCAGAACACTTGTGCTGCTAAAGTCGAGGCCACCGGGCTGCGCTGCCACTCAACACTGCCTGCCGACCACCTACCTGGCCCAGACCCCAGTCCCAGCCCAGCCACAGCCTAGATGGAGGAAGGAAGGAAGAGTGCTCAGGTCTCCAGAAGGGGTCGCTAGCGGCAAAATGGCCACTCCGTGCATCCCCTGTGAAACGAGGCCGGGGGCGGGGTGGGACTGAGTGGGATGCTGAGGCCAGTGGCTAGGGACCAGCCCTGGGCGCGGGCCTTCCAGGTTGGTCCAGGTGGAGTGTAATCTTCCTGGCGGCCAGGGGGTGGGGCCAAGCGATGTGAGTGGCGGGGCCAGAAGCTTGGAACCAGGAGGTGCAGAGCCCTCCAGGAGGCAAGAATGAGGCGGTGGGTGTGGCAGTGGGGGTTAGGCTTTCTATGACACTGGGTTCCGCTGCAGGTTGAGCTTCAGGCTCAGCCCCAGGCTGCAGACTGAGCCCCAGGCTTGCTGTGAGAAGAAGCAGAGGAGTGGACTGAGTCTGAGGCTTGGAATTTATAGATGTCTGGACTCAAATCTTCCCGGGCCTGACACCTTAGGTACACTGCCTCTCTTCTGGGAGCCTCAATTTCCACTGTTCTTATTCTTGTATTATTTTGCTTTGAAATATTATGTGGTTTTCTTCTATTAAAAAAAAACTAACTGTGATGAAACAATTCTCATCTCTTGGCACTGCTGTGAAGATCCAATGAAAACCCTGCAGAGCTCTTCCCATGGTTCTTACCATATAGCAAGTGCTCAGATGCCATTGTTATTTGCGCTGTTGCCCTTCTTTTATTACAGAGAAATGAGTGCTTTCGGTAGCAATAGTATGATGTCTTCATAACTTAAAAATATGTTTATATGCTAATATAACACACTAACAAACATATGTAACACAGGTGTAAGGCCAGGGCTTCTCTGAGGTACTTGACATATGTTAATTCTTACAAGAGTAGGGGTTATGAATTATTTTCATTTTCATAGCTGGGTGAGCCGAGACACCAACATTTAATACCTTTTCCAATGACAAATGTGTGGACAGAATTTTAACCAAGTGGGCCTCATACCAACACCTCCATTAACTAACCCATACATGGCACAGCACTGCTACAGTTCTGCTTTGGATTTTTCACATGAGTGAGGCATGAAGTTGTTCATGGGAGGTTGCACAGGTAGCTAGAAGCAGTTTGTGTCAGGGTTCACTAGAGAGTCAGCCTTAATTTGTGTGTGTGTGTGTGTGTGTGTGTGTGTGTGTGTACATGTGTATGTGTCACACATAAAGGATTTACAAAGTAAGATTAGAATGGCCATTTGCAGAGTCATGGGGAGAACACAAAAGGGCCATGTACACCTTGGAGATGCAGAACAATTGGCTGAAGGTTACATGGACTGTTCATGGGCACTGTGTGAACACTTGTTGGCCTGCTTTGGGAACTCAAGAAAGATTTTCTGGGGTGAGGTCCCAAGGTCAGAGAATGTACATGTTCAAGACAATAGCAACAGTGGTAGTCAGTGTGGAACAGAGCAGAGAACCACTGTTTTTGTTGTATAATTCTTACAGTTTGTTATCTCATATTTACATTCTTGTATACTGCTTAAGCAGTCCATGGTGTTCAGGAAGCAGAATAGAGGGACAGCACCAGGGAGGAAGAAACCAGACACCAGATGGATTACTTAGCGTCATTCCTCCATGACCCCTACAGATGAGCCCAGAAGTACACTTTACTAATCCCTTGGACAGCTCTCAAGCCAATCAAGTTGACAATGAAGTCAATCATAACATAGCAGAAGTTTGGCGATGTTAAAATTATAGGTGATTTACATATGTGCATATATATATATATATATTGTATTTTGGGTTTTTTCCACCTTTAAAATTCTATCCAAAGTAAAAAAATGCTGAATTTTATGTAACAGAAATAAACTTTCCTTAGGTACATTTTATAAAATGAACTGAAAAAGACTGAAAAATAAATGAACAAGAGTTTTAAAAAGAACATGGTTTAAAAATACTCACAGGAAGAGCCAAAAACCTTTACTCTGCTTTGAAAAACTACTTGAAAGACAGTTAAACAATTTCTAAGTTAAACATGCAAGACCTGAAATATTCAACTTCACACTGAGTATCTTCCCCTTGTAAATCAGTGCTACAGCTATACAAACACAAGAATGACTACAGCAACTTTATTTTTGAGATCAAAACTGGAAACACCACACAGGGCCTCAGCTGATGGACACATGAGGATCTGTGGTTCATCCACACCGTGGGATGTGATGGCTCAGCCACTGACAAGGAGCAGCACTTGGGAAACCTAACATGGTTATGAGGATTGAATAAACCCTTCCAGCTCTCTCCAAAACAAAAACAAAAACCTCCTGCAACCTGTGTGGTTACAGACCTGTCACCTCTAGAAAATACAAAGTGTTTCCCAAAGACAAAAAGCAGACACATTTCTTAGAATGGAAGGAAGCAATTATAAGGAAACATAAGGAAAATGTGAAGGTGACGTATACATCACCGCTTTGGTGATGATTTTCAAGGGGCTCATGTACGACAAGACTCCTAGAGGATTTTTGTTTGTTTTTAGTTTTAGTTTTGTTTATTTTTGATACCATGAACAAAATTCAGGACCCTGTGCTTGCCAGGGAGCACTTTGCCACTGAGCTATATCCCTGGCCCATGTCAAGATTCATCCAATTTTGTATTTAAACCTGTAAGTTCATTGTATGTCAATTATAATGAAATAAAATTGCTTTTAAATCACTTCTCATCTCAGCTATCCACAAAAGTTTATTTACTTATAGATTTACTAACAAGCAATTTTATTTATAGATTTATTTCTAAGCAGTTTTGTTTATTTATAGATTATTTTATACAAAGTTTTGTATATTTATAGATTTATTATTTTTTGCTGTGCTGAAGATTGAATCCAGTGCCTTGGTCCTTTTATCATAATTTATTCCCAGACAGAGCCTTGCTAAGTTGCTAAGTTGTTTACATTGGGCTGGAATTTTATTACATTTATTAGCATTTTTGTATACTTAAGTATAACAAAGTTAACTAAATTGAGTAGTCTCAAGTAAATCAATAAATACTGCTTAATAATCAATAGCTGGGTGTGATGGCACATGCGTGTAATCATGGCACTTAGGAAGCTGAGGCAGGAGGATTGTTGCAAGCTCTAGGTCAACCTAATTTACATAGTGAATTGAAGGCCAGCCTGAACTACACAGTGAGAGTCTTAAAAATGAATTAATAAAATAAAATAAGATAAACCCTGGACTAAGGCAAGGAATTATCTTCTAGTCCAAAGCATGGGCATCTTCAGAGGATTTACTTTCGATGGTGTTATGGTTTGTATCTGGGTGTCCCCACCAAAGCCTCATGAAGTCACGGAGCCAGCTAAACCTAGCATCTGTGATAGATTCAATGTTTAGTGCTGTGATTGGTGATGAAAGTGTTTCACCTTCCCGGGGTTTGACTTATCAGAGTAAAAGAGGTCTCACCAGTCCATGTGAGAGAAGTGAGAAAGTCTTGTAATTCAAAAGGAAATCACCACTTGTGGCCAACAGGTGCAGAAAACATTCAGCCTCCCAAAGTTGATTCACCCAGGCACAAATCACTGAGAAGTGCTGTGTCGCCATCCAATGACACATTTTTAAGGCAGGAGCTGAGCAGCACTGAAGAGAACATTGGGGACAGAGCAGAGTCCTGTCATATAGCTCCCATCACAGCTATATACAGAGCCATCCTTAGACCTCACATGACTAAGAAGAGAAGTTTCTCCAACACAGAATGCTACACAAATTTTCAAGAGTTTGATTCATAGTACTGTTTGAAGCAGGAAGGAACTGGGACCCTCCCTAGCCTTCACGTAGGGCATGCACAGGAGAGCTGTTTGGAAAATGCCATGCATGATTGTTGGAGGGAACTCTGGGCAGGGCCATTGAGGTGCAGGTCTAGGCGTGAAAAACTCATAGCACAGCAAGGATTTTCATGTGTTAACCAGTGCACTGGGAGTCTACACTGCAAACCAGTTCTTCCCAACACCAGGGACAAAACCGAGCAAGGGCATTTGGATGCCAGAGTGGCCAGTCATGTGAGGGGCAGCTCTGACTGACACCCTGAGTAGAGTATCCCTCTGGAGCTGAATCCCCAGCAGGTCCACCTCACTTCCTTTTCAGGTCTGTCAGCAAGGACATCACACAGGAGCACTGCAACACAATTGAAGTTTGCTCAAACTAAATCATTTAGCTTCCTTTTGAAGAAATGTTTGAAAATGCACAAGTCTGAGAAAAACAAGGCTGAGAACAGAATTCTGTATGTTGTGTAAGTAAACTGACCCTTTATAAATCATGGAAATAATGCCTGTGGGTGATTCTGCAAAGGCAGAGGTGTGAAATCTCATGCACGAAGGTTTCAAAATTGCAAAAGAATAACTCCAAATAAAGGCTACATGGACATGACTTCCCTTTGGCACTGCACTACAGCAATCTAAATTTACTGAGCCACCTCAGTAAACCCGAGGCAAAACCCACCCGATGATTTCATCACCCAAATGTGAGGGTTCAATGCTGTGCTCCCTGCTTGATGCTGCTGCTGGTTGACAATTTCAAGGTGTTTCTATCTGCACAAGCCATCTCCACCACTCTCAGCTCATGATTGCCTGGGTGTGGATCAGACTATGTCTTTACATAAAATCCCATCATGATTTCAGGATGGGTAGCAGTCTCTTGTTTACTGGAAATTATTTTTGAAGTTTGGGTGTAAGATCCCTAGTCCATGTGCTTAGCAACTTGAGGGGAAATGAGATTGTTTGAAGTAAATGTAGGAAACTCATTTGTCAGTGGCAGATTCAGGTGGTATTGAAGCCCATATGTTATGGGTAAACAGGCATGAGTCAGGGATTGCTGTACAAAATGCTGGAAGGCACAGCAGTTTCCCCAACTTCAGTTTCTGCTTTGCTTCCCTCATTCTACCAAGCTGGAGAGTGGATTCTCAGAATCCACTTGAGCACATAGGGTTTGAACTACAGTAGAAATCGGTAAAAACTTCTGTTAACTGGGAGTGAAAAGACAAGGAAATGTTTTTGACAAAATGCAGTTCTAAATATCTGCTTAAATAAACAAAGAAGCCAGAAAAAAATAACAACAAAAAGAAATGTAATGACAATATTGTGATTTGTTCCAATGCCACTGCCTCAGTCTCAAAGATAGGAGCAAAACTTGCAGAGTAGAAGGGTCACTGAAGACAGTGGTCTTCGTGGTCTTCATCCCCAGAGGTGCAGATTGGGTGCCCTGCCCACTAAGCCAGATGAATTCAGGATTGCACCTGAATCCTGGTGGAGGCTGAGACCAGGACCCAGGAAGTGAGGCCCCCGGGGCTGAGGAATCAGAGTTTTTGCTGTGTCCTGGCTGCTCTGCCGTTCCTTGCCTGCAGGGCTGCAGCATGGATGAGGTGGGGGGAAAAGGGTGTAAGGCAGGCAGTGCAAGGCTCCTGTGCAAGCTGCACAGTCCTTGTGCTGCCTGAAAGCAGGAGATTCAGGACTTGCTTGCTGGAAAAATAGACACTGAAGCAAATCTCTTGTTGTCCTATGGCAGTAGCAGTCACAGGTCAGCATGGTGGCTTTTATGGTAGGAAGGGCAGGGACACCCACCACAGCAGGATCCTCATGGCTTTATGTGTTCGGATTTTTAGAAGTTAGTCATGAGTGATGTGTTGGCTTGCTGAATACCAAGCCTCCTTATTTTATATTTACAGTGAAATGTAAAGTGTCTGTACTGTACATAACTTTCAGTAAATAAAATGAAATTAAATCATCCATTTCCACTTACCTATTCAAGAAATTAGCCACAATTAAATATTAACTGATTTGAATAAAAGGAATATTGAATAGAACACTAAAAATAATGCAATGGAATGGAAAAATGGAAAAAACACCAAAAAAGGCTTCCTCCCAGGTTCAGTGCTCTGCTCTCCAGGAGCTCCTCTCTTCTGTCCTCTCCTGCTATTCAGGCCTGGGTCTCTTCATTCCTGGTTGGAGAGAGGGCTAGGCTTTGAGCTCTTCTATCATGTCAGGTACGATCCAGGACATGGCTTAGCACATGTCCTTCTTTCAGCATTTTCTGTGACTATAATTGTATAATTGACTCAGCAGCTGTGATGTGGTACATTCATGGATTCTACCTATCCATACTCATAACTGAATAAGAAGGGTTCATGGGTGTCTATCAATCTCATTTTTTATAATGAGGCCGTAGAAGTGGAATTTCCAGGTTAAATGTATATAAATTGAATTTCCTGATCATAAAATTCACACTAAAACTCACCATAGAGTTGGAGCCTGGAAGGGGAAGCCCAGGGCTCCTCAGATCTCTGTGGAAATTCAAATAGGAGGAAGATGGACCATACCAAAGAGGAGGACACCAAGGCATCTAGTAGTGTACCATGGGCAAGAAAGTCTCAGGTCCAGGACTCCTGATCTACCAGTCAGCTTCTCACCAAACTGCATACACTGCATGCTAAAAAATAGAGGGCTGTTGTGGCCCTGCTATCCAAGCTCCTCCCTGCAGTCCTGAGGCCCCATGTCTCACTAAGGGGAACTCTGTACAAGAATATCAGCAGGTTTCAGATCCTACCTTACCTGAATGTCTTCCACCAAGGTGAGATCTCAATTGCCACATGTGAATTCACCACAGCTGTGGAGCAAGACATTTGTTTTTAGGCAGCAGGTCAGGAGGTGGGAACACTGCAGGCAGGTAATGGTACAAAGCCTGAAATAAGAGACCGGGACCTAGCCTTGGCCCAGTGTCCTCCAGGAGTAACTGCACCCTGCAACAGTGTGCTTTATAAAACTAAATAACTTAGCAGATTACTCACAAAAATATATACTGTAGGGGTAGTTTGAAGATACAAAAGTAAATTGCTACATCCCTAAGTAAAATGTGACATGATCCTTAATCAGTACATGATCTCCTATGTTGTCCCTGACCCACAACCTCAGAAGAAAACACACCATTTGACATAGCATTAACAAACACAGGCAATGAGTCAACAATCATAACTGCTTAATAACAACAACAAATGCCAGGATATGATAAATGTCATGATGATTTGTATGAAGTGTATAGTAAAGCATAAATACTGGATCTGTTGAAGTGTATGAAGTGTATAGTAAAGCATAAATACTGGCCATGTTGGGACTTAGGCAGCTGAACAAGAAAACAATTCTCCTGCCTCCCTGACCAGCACCCCTGGTGCAAGCCAGGAGGAGAACCAGTCAACATCTCCCGTGAGCCTACTGGTACATGGAGTGAGAGCCATATATCTCATTTATCCACCCTTGGTTAGCAAGGAGAGGCAGAATTCTGAGCATATCTTGGGAAGATGACTGTGTGCAATATAGAAAATATGGGGGATTTCTTTCTATCTTGTGTTTGAAAACAAATGTCTTTAATTTTTTGCTGTGTTCTGATTAATTGTTTGCTCTATTCAGTATTATCTTTGACCGGTGTTAAAATGTTCTGTGTTTGTTTGGATTTCACTATAACTAATTGAATGGAGACCAATTGTGAAGATAGTGAGATATACTATGGTATCTATTACTGATATCATGGGCCCTGCTGTGAAGTTCTGTACCAATTTCACTGCATTGTCTTGATTTTCTTTGTTGTGTTTGCTCTGTTGTATTTTACTATCTTCAAAATAAAATTTTGAAAAAGAATAAATGCTAATCATTTTTCACATCTTTCAAGGGAAGGGAACCACCACCAATTCCTTTTAGATGACAAAGTCACCCTGATAATGAAGCCAGACCATAATGCATTAAAAATTGGTAATGCTCTAATGGCTGATATTCTTAATGAACATACACAAAAATATTCAACTAAATGTTCATCAGCTAAATTCACCAGCACATGAAAATTTTAAATACCACAATGAACACTGGGTTCACCCTCAGTGGTGCTAGAATGGTTCCACTTGCACAAATCATTCAGTGTCACTTGCCACATTCACAGCATGAGGCACAGCTAACCCCTCAAGAGATTTGGAAAAATCACTTCGAGAAATTCAAAAGTTCACCATACGTTCATGATAAGAACCATTCACACACCATGTGCAGGAGGAATGAATCTCAGTACAGCAAAGCGCAGACATGACAAGCCCAGCACTGACATCATGCTCAGAGACTGACAAGCTGCAAAATTTGCTTTTCAGGTCAGGAACAAGACGAAGTTTTGGACTCTTTTCAACACACTACTTCAAGTCCTACTCCTGGAATTTAGTCAACAATAAGAACCCAAAAGTTTACCAAATCAGAAAGGAAGAATTAAGAGATGTCTCTGTTCCATGAGGAGACAACATTTCATATAAGAAACTTAAAACCCCACTGAAAAACTTTTAGAACAAATGGACAAATAACGTCAGTTTCAATGTACAATATCCATATATCATAATCAATTCATATCTATGTGCTTCAAACAAACTGCAGCCTCAAATACAAGGAGCACAATTCATTTCATAATTCATCCAAAAGAATTAATACTCATGTAAAATTTAAACCAAACTCACCTGTTCTTGGAAAATTGTAGAAATTGAAGCAATGAGTGAAGTTGCACTAAGAGAAGTAAAGACAGATTGTGATGGTGGATGGGAAGAATTCATGTTGTTATAATGTACATGCTACCCAGGACAACCAGGTGTTTAAAATGCCATTCCTGTCAAAATATCAGTTCCATTTTGGCACTGATAGGAAAAACAAAATGAAAATGCACAGGGAAGGAGAAAGAATCATCCTATAGCCTTTGAAAAAACATTAAAGTTAGAGGCAACAAAAAACATAGTTTTCTGGTATATAATAAAGTGACGACAGTCAAAAGGGTCCTATACTGCAAGAACGGGACCACAGATTAAAAAGGCCAACCCAATAGAGAAAAACTCATACAGTCATCAGGAATTTTGTTTTGTTTTTCCTTTTTCCTTCCCTTCCCTTCCCTCCCCCTCCCCCTCCACTTCCCTTCATTTCCCTTTCCTTTAGTTTTCTTTCTTTTTCTTTTTCAGTTTTTGGTCAAGTTTTTCCTATGGCCTAAGCTGAACTCAGAGTGTGTTGCAGACTGGTCTGGAACTCCCAGGAATCCTGCTGCCTCAGCCTCCTGAGTGCAGGCATTGCAGGCATTTTCAACAGTCCATGCTCAGCCAATGAGTTTTTAACAACACTATGATGAAACCAGATCTGGTGGTGTGCTTGTAATGCCAGCAGTCTGGAAGGCTGAGGCAGAAACATCACAAATTTAAGGACAGCCTCAGCAATATAGCCACTTATCCAGAACCTGGATGAAAATGAAAATAACTTTAAATGTGGAAGGCCATGGAGTTAAGTCCAAATCTCAGTATTCAATCCATAGAAACTGAATGCAAAACAAAAAAACTTGGGAAGTCCAACAATAGAAAAAACAGTATTTTACACTGCCCTGGCTTTCTGGAGGGCAGTGTTCCCCAAGTGGCATTAGGTTTCACACTTTTCATGTGGTTTGACTTCAAAAAATCATCAAAATCCATGAGGGATAAAAAAAATAAACAGAAATTGCTTCAAGGACATCAAATCTCAGTCCCAGTGCTGAAGGCATTTGCAGTGATATTCTGAAGTACATGATGACCACAGTTACAAAACAGAGAATCTACAAATAGTGTTAATGGGATTTTCAATCTTACTTACTTTAAAAAAACTGCCATTTAGAAGGTTGATATATAGCTTAACTAGACCCACTCTTTCAGCAAAGTGTCTAAAGATCAAAGCCAAATATTTCATTCTATGAATGCACAAAATTACTGCTGATTACCAACTCAAGATAATGTACATTTGCAATCCTAGCAGGTTGGGAGAGTAAGCGAGATTGAATGAGGAAAGGTTTAAGCCTCAGCTGGGAATCTCACAATCTTAGTGAGATCATGCCTTAAAATTTGTAAAAAGATTAACAAATTTTACAAATGTATGAAAATATAGATCATTAAGAAATCATTGTGCGGACTTCTGGGAGAACATGGTGGACAGATAACAGCAACTACCAGAGGCTCTCTGAAAAACTAGGCTCAGAAGCCAGGTATGGTGCGGACTAAAGAGACATAAGCAGGTGGAGTTATGCTCTGCTGACTCAGGAACGAACTCGGCTGAGAGAAACCAACTTGGAATGCAGTCCTGGTGCTAAAACAGGAACAGAAAAGTCTCACTGCTGAGGCTGGACCCTGCACCATTGGAAGCCGCGATATGGGTTTCCTGCCGCGCAGTGGCTGGCTGCCTCTACATCAGCTCGGCAAGGAGAGAAACGCACGGAAACTCTGAGAATGGGAGTCTGTGAATGGAGTCGAAAACAGGACGGGCAGGGAGGCATGTTCTGACTTGTGGCGAGGTGAGTGAGAGAAACTGACATTCCACCACAGTTTGACTCCAGCGGACTTTCTGGGCCCAAGCAGTCCTGCGGGAGCAGGGCACTGTGGCGACTCCAGCCACACATTTCCCTCTCGGGTGGGATTGGTGAAAAGTGCCTGGCCTGCATGATGCTGCCGGTGGACCCTGTAGGCTGGCCCAACCCAGATCCCAGAGCCTAAGGGAGGCCGGGAGGGGCGGGCCCCCGTGTAGGCTGCCTGGTGCACATCGGTGAGTGGGAACACCTAACTGGCACAATTCGATCAGGCTGTGGCTGACAGGGAGAGAAGCTGGGCCTCTCATATAAGCTTGCATATATAAGGAACAGAGAATATGGAAAGAGGCAGCAACAAGAAAGTCTCCTCGGCCCCCAATTCTGAGAAACAGGCAATAGCGGACACCGCACCAATACACATAAAGCACCATATAGAGAGCCTCATAGACCAATTCAGGAATGAAGTTATCAACGACCTGAAGCTAGAAGTATGCAAAATAGTTAGAGAAATGCTAAGCCCCACCCAAAAAAAAACAGATGGTGGAATGGAAGAACAGAAAAAGATGGGAGAATTGTTTGATGGAGAAAACAGGGAAAGCATAGAATACGAGAAGCAGGTTCAAAGGGACTACCAAGAAACTAAGAAGTCTATCGAAGACTGGCATAACAGCTTGAAAGAAACTAAGGACAGACTATCTGAACTGGAGGGCAGAATTGTAATATGGGAGAATGAAATGAAAAACTTCTTAAAAATAACAAAGAAACAAACAGCAATAATACAAAGACAAGAAGATGATAAGAGGAGCCATAACTTAAGGATTAAGAACATAAAAGAATAAGTAGGGACACAAACAAATGAACTACAAAAGCTACTCACAGAAATAATCCAGGAGAATTTTCCTAATTTAGCAAAAGGTAAAGATACTCAGATGTATGAGGCATACAGGACCCCAGCTACCTACAACCCAAACAGAGCAACACCCAGGCATATAATAATAAAAATTCCTGAAATTCAATACAAGAACACAATATTAAAAGCTGTCAGAGACAAGAAACAGACCACTTACAAGGGAGCACCCATCAGAATTACAGCAGATTTCTCTGCACAAACCATCAAATCACGAAGAGCGTGGGGGGAAATAATTCAAGCTTTGAAAGATAATAATCTCCAGCCAAGATTGAGATATCCTGCACAACTGTCCCTGGAAATTGATGGAAAAACAAGGTGCTTCCAGGATAAAGAGGAACTGGGGCAATTTGCAACCCCCAATTCAACTCTACAGAGAGTATTGCAGGATATTCTAAAAAAAGAAAAATACAAATAATCCAGAAATAGTGGAGGCCACAACTAATGGAGCAGAGAACAAAGTGAAGAAGACAACCTGACAGCTACTGACAGAATAAGAGCTCAACAGAAATGAGGCAGAGAAGATTGGATGATAGGAACAGCTATTTTGGAGAAAATGACATCTTAATAGGTAATACTGATTTAGTATCATCTTGTTTTGAAGTCTCATCTAGCTTTTGTCCTTCTGTCTCCAATGGTCTAAATAGGTTGTATCTTATTGGATTTTGTTATGTACGATAGTATAAGCAAAAACCTTTTAAAGACAAGGAGATTATACAGAAACCATTATTCATTTTCTGTTAGTCAATTCTAAATACTCTGTAATGCTGTCATTCTCTTAAATGGTTTTACATTGTTTTGATATACTTAATGCTACAGTATACGAAGTTGTACTCAGGGATTTCAAGGAAAGAGACAATATGGTAACTACTTTTAGGTCAGGATTATCTGGTGGTGAAACACTATTCTGCTTAAATGGTTATGTTTTGATCTGTGCTGTTTCGTTGTTATGCCCTCTTTTATCTCAGTCTCCACTCCATTATTTACTTTTTTAATACTTTTTAAAAAATTTTTTATCCTGTTAATTAAAGGAAAAAATAGCAGGATATATTATAGTAACCCAGTTTGACTTTCCATTACCTCGATTTAAAGCCCTGTATTACTCTCACCATCTGGTTTTTAACTGATGTTCCCCTATTCTGTTTTGCTGGATAGTATCAGGTTCGAAAATTTAGGCATCAGCTGTGAAGATAATGAGATTCATTATAACGCCCATTCTCGTTGACTTTTATCTACTTTTGAAGACCTACAATGTCTCCAATGGTTTGGCTTTGTCGGTTTTGTTCTTTACTGTTTTGTTCAATTGTATTATAACTAATGGTATAGGCAATTCTATTAGAGATAGCAGGAGGCATTATGGTAACCATTGTTGATCACCTTGTATTATGTTTTCACATTATCTATTATGTCCACCCTTTTGACTTGACCGATTCTGTTCTGTTATGTCTCATTTGGTTTTACACTCTTCCAAAAAAGCAATAAGAACCGTGGGAGCAATGAAACCCAAAATGTGTAATAGTCATTGAAAAAAGGAGAGGAAAAGAAAGTGCTCTAAACTATATAACTGCACGTATATTTAAGTGTATAAGATAGAATATGATATCACAGAGTTTTATTGAATCATTGAACAGAACTGTTTGCAGTATCATTGATGGAATGTCCACTTTACAGGCGTTAATTTTGTAATGAACAATTATTTCTAAGATGAAAGTATGTAATCCATTAACTAGTGACTTCCTACTGTTCATTTTTTTTCTGCAAATCTGTATAACTTGTACCCTTTCTCTGCTTTTTTTTTCTTTTCTCCTTAAATAAAATTTAAAAAAAAGAAATCATTGTGCACAATACAGTAGCCAATGTTATTCTCTCATTATTCTTCTGTATTTTATTCTTTTACAGACTTATCAATAGCATCTTTTATGTGGACCTTATTAATATGTACTTGAGTTACATTAAAATAAGACAAGAAAGTCTTTCCAAAAAACAGTAAGCCTTTGCTCAAATCCTACATCCATATATAAAGTTAGTACTAAAATAAAAAGAACCATCAAATTCTCTTTATACTATGCTCTCCTAATCCTAAGAGTGTATATTCAGTAACATATCTATATTCATCTCAGTTAAAAGGTCAAAAAAATTGAAACAGTTCCACTTCTTGGCAGTAGATCAATGTCTACCTCATGGTAAACCTAATGCTCAGTGTGCTGACTAAAGTACATATGTAAGAAAAATTCACCAAGCTTTAATTTGTTGATTTATAGACGGTTTGTGTCTTTTTAAACCTTTTAAATGTATCTTTTATTTTGATTTATGTATTTAATTTTGAGACAAGATTTTGCTATGAAGTTTAGGCTTTCATTAAACTCACATTGTAGCCCAGGCTGATCTCAACTCACAGCGATCTTGCTGCCTCAGCCTTGTAACTTCTCGCATTAGAGATGGTTACTACCAAACCTACCTCTCACTTACTTTTTACATATTTTCCCAAATTAAATTACCCAGGATTATGCGGTATGTCATAGTTTATCAGGTGAATTATACAAAATGAAATCAGAAAACACTGAAAATGCAGTGAAGGAGACTCAAAATCCTCACCAACACTAAACATAGTGTAACATAACATAACATAACATATTATAGCATAAAAACACAACAAAACAAAGCAAAACAAAATAAGAAAACAGGGTTGGAGATTTAGTTCAGTTGTATAATTGCCCACTTGGCAAACCTGAGGTCATAAGTTCAATCCTCAGTACCAAAAAGAAAACAACCACCTAACTGTGATTTTAAAAAATGCTTGCAAGTGTACCTTAATAGTTTGTAAGCTAATCATACACAAGACATATCATCTGGCAATTTCACATCCAAGTACTTTTTCTTTGAAATAAAAGTCTATGTCCACTCAAGACCGTTTATAAGAATGGCTGTGGCAGCTGGCTTTCCAGGGCCAACCAAGAAACAGAACAAATGGAATCAGTAGATGGGTAACAGATACATGAACAAGTTGCAGTTGGCGGGTTCAGCCCCATGAGAGTGTGTTGGCTCCACTACCAATAAGCTGCAGTATGTGGAGACAAATTCCCCAGGAGGGATGCCCATGGGTCCTCATCAGCACAGGGTTATGATGTCCACGGCCTTGCAAAGCCTCCCCTTGCCCTCACCACCTGCTTTCCCTCCTCAAAGTAGGTCAGATTATGGAGCACTACAGGGTGTGGTTGAAGTAAACGTGAGTGAAACTTGCTATGAATCCTCCTTTCCTGGACACATGGGTGTTATAGCATGAAACATTTCATATCCTTCAAGTAAAATTATTATGGGCATTATGGGAACATCTCCATGCTCCTTAGTGATAATGATATGAAACTAACGTAAGTCCAGAAAAGACAGTCAAAATAAAATTTGAGAAATCTCTAAATGAAGAAACTGTGCATCTCATCCTCACAAGAAAGGATCTTTTGGAGGGAAAAGTCTAATAACACACATATTTTGCTAGTTTTTTAACTTGCTGTTTCTAAGGAGGACACAGATTAGCTCACAATAAAAACAAAGGAGGCATCAGAGGGGGGGCTTCAACTGTGGACCCCAGCATATGACCTCACTTCCTTGGTGATATGTCCAAACAGAACTCTGAATACTCTGGTCACCATGCACTGTGGTCTGGTGATAGTTGGCCTTCATAGATGGCTGGCTTGAAAGAGTGAACAAGGAACATGCTATGCTACTTTCCCAGGGCTAGTGGCCCCAGCATCAAGACCCCGTGTCAGGGAACCACCTGGGAACATATGGAGAGGATGGTTCACTTGGTTCAGACGATTCAGGAAGCTCAACTGGAAACACCCAGCTGTCAGCAGCTCAGGCCAGGACTCATTGGCACACAGAGGTGCCCAGAGGCGCCCAGAGACAAGAGGAAGCGCAGAACACATAACCCTAGACTCAACCACCAGCCACTCAGAGACAATGAGTCCATGACTAGTTCAGATACAGGGAAGTTAAATTCTTACCTGAGCATCCCCATGAGACTT
Organism: Cavia porcellus; assembly: GCF_034190915.1. NCBI lineage: Eukaryota > Metazoa > Chordata > Mammalia > Rodentia > Caviidae > Cavia > Cavia porcellus. The sequence goes on along the minus strand of NW_026947515.1, from coordinate 46,498,680 downwards.
GGCCCCCTGTGTATTCAAGTCCTGGCCATGTGCAAGCACCTCAGTCTCGGTTTACAACACTGAACTGTGGGGTGCTGAATGGATCCAGAGTGCAGGGTCACTGAGGATGTAATGGGGACTCCATGGCAAGGGATTAGCTGTGGCCTTGGCCCCATGAAGACCTGCTAAGGAGGCTGTCCTGATTCCGAGGGATGACCTTCCACCCACCTCACTGACACACACACATGGGAAAAACTGTTCTGTTCTTTGGAAAGGAGATTGGAGAGTCATTCTAGGGGTTTCAAGGTATGCTCAGGGCAGGAATTCTTAGGAATTACAAAGTGTCCATGGCCCACAGGTATCACTGGAAAGTGGGTGGGTGTCATCAAGCCAAAATACACATGAAGACACCCTGTGTGAAGACACTTTTCTAAGTATTGTCCATGATCTTGTTAAGCAGAACAGGTGCACCCACTGCCCTTTTGAGTTTTGATGTTCTTTGAAGGCCACAGCGTCAGAATTGGCAGCAGAACAGATATGTTTCACATCAAGTAAGTCTTTCTGTGTCCAAGGCCAACCTTAGAAGTGGTTACAGACCAAGTAAGGAGGAGTTCTACAGAGACCAAGAAAACTGGGCAGATCTTTGCCTGACCTAGTTTCTGACACTGCAGAAAGTCGGGATAGACATTGATGACTCCTCACTTCTCAGATATTCATGGAGCACCAGCCCTGAGCCCTTGAGTGCAAAGATATGGCAGATATCAGTCTTTGCCTTTGTTGAGCTGACCTGCAGTGGGGAAGGGCAGGGAGAAACTGTCATGTTTCCCTAAAGAAGGGAGTGGTGTCATACCCATAAGCAAGGACTGCCTCCCATGGAGCATTCTGTCAGCCTCTCAGGGATCTCAAGGACCGCACTGCCACACTGTAGTTGGGAGAGTGTGGGAGTAGACAATGAACTTGCTGGGCTAGAGGCCCATGTGTCTCTCCCTAAGTTAACCTGTATAGGTAGTGTTAGAAGAGAGGCCAGACCTCTTGCTTTGCTACCTCCCTGTTTGCTCCAGGTCTACATCTCCTGTCCTTGAATCCTCACTGGAGCTGAACTCCAAGGTGGCGTCCCAGGCCAAGCTTCTCATGGACCAGCTTGAGCCTCCTAAGTCCCTGGTGCTTAAGTCACAGGGTAAGGAGCCCTGGAATGTGGGTTGTGGCTCTGAGAGGAGGAATGTGCTAGGGAACTCAGCAATGTGCCCAGATGATGGGAGACACAGGAACATGATCCCCTCAGCAGTCAGTGTGGGGATGCAGTCTGGGAGGCTTTCATGGATGTATTCATGCACACAGCTGCCTCTGACAGGCAGTGGGAAGGTTTGGCCCTGAGAAGTCCCTGGAAAGTCAGTGATGTTTCCTTCCCCTGCAACTGCAGAGGCAATTCCAGTGCATGCTGAATTTGCACCCACAGTGCTCATGCCAGCTCCACCTACAGCTCCCTCACCAACTGTGGCCTCACAGCAAGAGCAGGCACATGTTTTCCTTTTTTCACCAGCTGCAGAGCTGGATCTCCTGGTGGCTCAACAGCAAGAGTCATCTCTTTACCTCTACCTTCAGGCAGCTCTTGACCCACACTTGCCATTCCCCTCTCTTCCAGATTTACATATCATTCGATTTATTATTATTCTATTCTGGGATGTGAGTGATAGAATTATTGTAAATGAAATTTAAGGCTTTATTCTTGTTTCAGTTGATGAGTTTGGTACGATTTAGTGCATTCTCCATATTGTGAAACCTTCACCAGTGTCCTCTTCCAGAACATTTTCATCAACTCACTACGCAAATATATATTCTTTTATTTTGCTTCCTACTATATCCTGGCCACCACTCATCCTATGTCCTTGTAAATTATCTTTCATACCTTTTCCATATCACTACAGTTGTGTTTCTACTCTGCCTTACCCTGCTGTAAGTAACTGTTTAATCTCACCTTGTCTGAGAAGGGAAAATCCAGACAGATTGCATTAATTTGTCATGCATGTATTCTTGGCAGGGCATACAAAAATAATTCAGGAATTTTTTGTAATTCTTATGATTCTTTGTTTTGTTAATTATGTTCCTGGCTTTATAGCCATATACACATCAAAACTGCACCATGTTTAATTACGTGTAAGTCATTTCCTATCCATTTCATACGAAAGAGACTAACACACTTTATTTTGTTACAGAGCAGCACCATGGGAGTGTCACACCCATGTTTATTCTTTAGATATTTCCAATGATAAATTATTAATTTTAAATTATGAGTGCTTAACATGAAAACAATCACAAGAGTAAAGTATTGTAGTTGTAATACAACCATTAAAATGTGAGGCACTGTGTGTTCCAAGGAAAGTCCATAACCCAGTATAGAAAGTGCAGTGTCACAGGCAGCATGTCCATTGAAATTCCCTGTGGTTTATCTCCATGCAATTTCATGAATATGGCTGCCCACGTCCTCTTCTCTGGGCAGAATAAATTTACAGAAAGTCAGTCTCAGCATGTCACCACCTATAAGTTTTAGTTCTTACCCAATATTTCAAAGAACAAAACACATGAACACAGCCCAATTAAGAATGGGCTGTGTTCATAAGAAAAGAAACATAATGGTCAGCGAGGCAAACAAGCTGGGGAAATGAGCACTGGGAAACAGCAGAGGCATCAAGCTCCAGATAGTAAAAACCAGCCCAGAACTCGAATCCACCAGGCTCCTGGCCAGGCTGGGGTAGATGGTGGGGACCCAAGAACTCTCCATGACTCCTCAGGGGCTGGGGTGCGGTCTTCAATCACAGATCTGCTGTGTCATGGTGTAAAACCCTGCAGCCTTCACAGAGGCCAGCTGATTGGTTGCTCCAAGCTATAAATGCTCCAGGCTGAAGTTATTCACCCAAGTCCTGGCTGCACTGTGCTGCCATTCGGGGCTGGGCAGCACGAGAGTTTAGATCACTGATTCAGCAGCCACTAGGTTTCCCACAAAGAAATAGCTGAGCACGTGGGTGCCCCAGTATGACGTAAGGTGTACTTCCTGAATTCGATGGACGATAGAAAGTTTTCCCATGGTCTTTGAACCAAGTAGGCCTATAATGTGTCATAGGCTTGGGGCAAGGCATCAGTGACAGTGAGTGGTGAGTTCGAAGTCCAGGCCTTGCTCTATCCAATGGACTGCATGTGACAATGGCAATGTGAGGTAACCCTAGGATGATGGTATTTGTAGGGATGATATCAAATTACAGGCAGGTGTGGATAGGGACAGTGCCCAGGTGAAGAGAATCCCATGTGACCCTCTAGTGCCTCACCCCCAAGCATGATAGAATCTCCACAGTAAAGGACTATGTGTGTTATTCCATTCCCAATGGACATTTCAGAACCAGTGCCCAGAGAGGGACAATGCCAGGCCCAAGGCACAGGACATGGGCAGAGTGAAGAGGATGGGGGAGAAGTCCAAAAGAGAAAAACCTCCTAGCACAGGACCCATCCCACTCCCAAATGCATCAGAAAAGCAGCCCTCAAGCTCCTGGGACCTGAGCCTAAACATATGGGACTGATTTCAAGCAGCATCCCAAGGGATACACACACATGCACACATACACACACACACACACACACACACACACACACACACACACAAACACACACACACTCATGAACACACAGTGATGCCATGGTCGCCCACTGGGTAGCTCAGAGGAAAAGGGATCAGATTCATTCAATCTACATGCCTCAAATTCTCACCTTATTCCTGGGCTGAGCTAGGCTGGCACCAACACAGAACAGGACAATATGTCACTGGCCACCCAGAAGCTGGAAGGCTGAAGGAGAGGGATAAAGCACTGCAGATTGTAGTGGAAGAGAAGACCCAGAGCTATATCCCAATAAAGCAAGGGCACACAGAGGTCAAGGTCACTACATGGGGGCATCTGAACAGCCTAACTGAGATGGAACTGATGCCTGAACCTGAGACATGCAGGCCCTAATGCTGTACAGAGTTGAGTCTGTGTGGCAAAAGATAGAGGACCAACCATTTAGAGATTCAAAGTCAACTTTTTTAGTCAAGAAAGAGATGAGAAGCGAGAACAGAAGGCCTGGTGAGGGACAGTGGTGGGGGCAGAACCTCACATCTGTTATAGTGCATCAGTGACCACTGATGATTGCATTGCCGCAAACTTAGGTACGACAGGTAAACTTCAGTTCTCTCAGGTTCTATGGGTCAGGAATTCAGGAGGTGCTGCTGCAGGATCCACCATACTTTCTCCTGACCAGGCTGCAGGCTCAGTGGAAACACTGCTGTGGCAGAATCTGTTCTCAGGCTCTCTCTCTCTCTTGCTAACAGGCAGGAACTCAGTTAGGTTGGAGGACTGATGTCTCCTCTGTCTGTTAACCTTTTTCTCTGCAAAGAGTCAGCCTCTCCTCAGGGAAAATGCAGAGATAGTCAGAGATTTAGAGAGGAAGACAGAATGAAACAGAGAGGAAGGAAGGAAGAACAGAGAAGGGAGAGAGCAGGAGGTTGGTCACAGTCATTTTATGGGTGAACCTTGATAGTCACATCCAAATTACATCTGCCATGTTGTGTTATTAAGAACAAGTAAGGAATTGGGGAGTGAGCTCAAGAAAGAGCACTTGCCTACCATGCCTGAGGACCTGGGCTCAATTTCAGCCTGGGTAACACAAACCAGAACAAACGACGCTCAAGGAATGAGCTACTCAGGAGGTGGCCATCAGAAGGTTAGCTGTCGGCAGTTGAGCACCCTTGCCATGTGTGTGCTGACTCACAAATATAGGCACAGTGCTGGTAGATTTTGAGGGTGCATCTGCACCTATAGTGCTTTCTTAGCCTGTGTGAATTCCTGACTTGAGGCCACAACACCTGTACATAGAAGAAATTGAAATGATTAGGGAACATAATAATGGCTGATCTAATGAACTTCTGCCCCTCATGATGCCACCAGGGAAACATGTCCAGGAGGTGAGTGTAATCTCTACCACCATACAGCAGGAACCAGTCCTGTGTGCACTGTGTTCACCTCCCTTCCACCCCTTCATGAAAGTGACCTCTAATTCTGTATACTGTATACACATGACACCAGACCACAACGTTTAAAAGTGTCATCTCTCACCTCTGATGATGTCCCTAGGAAGCAGATGCCATAGTTCCGGGGGACACACTGGAAAGGAACTGAGAGGCATGGTGTCTTGTCTAAGTTGACAAGGGAAGTAGGAAGGAGGAGTTGGGTCTAAAACTAGGTCTGCTCAGACGGGGGACCTTGGATTCATTGTGGTTTTTCCTTTGCCATGGGAAAGCTTTGCCTCTTGCCAAGGATCCATCACTTGGGTGGAGCTGTTGTATTCACTCTGAAGGACAGTGGGCAGTCATTCCATGTGCTACAATGGTATCCAGAGCAAGAATCTCTGGGTGATGCCAGATGACCCAGTTCCACACAGAAGTCATGGAGGGAGTTGGTGGGTGCCTTAAATCATCAATGTACCAGGCATTGACCATGATGCAATGACCAGAGCAGATGCAAAAGCTGGTCTCTTGTGCTTCCATATTATGAAGGCCACACAGTCACCCTGGAGAACTGACCAGGTACCACCCACCTTACTGTGAGTGTCCCTAATTCTTGGCCTCTGTACACATGGACATAAAATAGGGGAAGGAGAGACAAGTGAAGGCACACAGAATGGGGTGATGCATCCATATATGAACTGAAGCTGGAGGACAGGCAGGCAGGATGCACTCCCACTGTCCACTCACTTTTCAGATAGTTATAGAGCAGCACCCTGTTGAGCCCTCATGATTAAAGTAACACTGCAGACTGCACCCTCTTTCTCACAGAGGCAATATGCCACAAGGGTGGAAAAGGGAGTTGCATTTGAGGCTTCCTGAAGAGTGGAGGACAGGTGCTCACAGCACTATCCAGGGAACTTTGTCAGCAAGTGAGGGCTGATTATGGTTAGTGCACAGGATACACTGGGAGGGCAGTTTGGGAGGGAGGCCAGACCTGTAGTGCTGCTTACAACTGTCCTCCTCAGGATCAGAGTTTCCCTTCTTGGCTCCTGGCAGATGCTGCTGAGGAAGGTGGGACAACCAGCCCAACCAAATATGATTGAGTCGGGCCAAGCCTAGCTCACTGAAAATGAGAACTACAGTGAGAAGGAATTGGCCTGGGTCTGTTGGTTTCTGAGGAGGACATGGGACACTTTAGAGGGAGAAGGAATGTCAGACATGGGGCCTCCTGCAACACAGAGGTATCCAGAAGTGAGTGGAGTGAGGCAAAATAGGAAGGTTTCCTGTGGTGCATTAGTGCACCGAGCTGTCCCTGACAGGCCCTGGGAGGCTATGGGGCTTTCAAGGAGCAAGGACAGTTGGGGATTTTTCTAAGGCAGGGTTGGTACCGGACTGAGCTCAAGGTCCCCTTATAGATCTTGTGCCAGCCTCACCTCCAATGACCTAACCAGCTCTGGGATCAATATGAAAATCACGGTCAGATACCCAGTCTGGTGGAATTCAAAGGCATGTCTGTCACTGGCTCCATGGCAGGTGTCCTCAGCTCCACTTAGGGCTCATGTCTTGCAAAGTACCAGCCCTTCATTTCCCGTCCACTTTGCCTCTTCTATTTTTCTCAGTTTTGATTTCTACTCTTAAATCTATAGTTCTTTGAAACATTAAATTCTAAGATAATTTAATTTTAAGTTAAGATTTCATTAGTTTCCACATGTTCAGTTGAGTCACAGGTAAGCACATTGTCAATTGGTACAATCTAAATCTGTACATCTGTCTATTTCCAGCTTTTTGCTCAGTATTGGACCCACCCATACCCATGGTCTCTCCTGCTAGTCCCCACCCACCGCTGACCTTTCTCTCACTGTGATTTACTAACCTGGGTTTTTCATATCAGTGCATCAGATTCTGTTTGGCCAAACATTCCTGGAGGAGACTGGATGCTATTGCTGTTTGACAGAAGACAAAACCACAGATAGACAAAGTCTATAGGCAAAATGTAGAGACCATTGTGTATGTACTCACCTTTTCATGTCAGAAAATGATTTCCACGATTTCAGTGATATAAAGGGAGCTACAAACGGCTGATTCATTGCATTTGAAAAACGACAATAATGCAAAAATCACAACAGGAAACCTTTCTTTACAACCAGTAGTCAGATAGATGGTTTTTATTACAAGTATGAAAGAGGTCTCATGAGTCCATTTTGTGAGGGAAATGATAAATTCTTCTACCTCAAAGGGAATCACCAGGGCCAACAAGCACACACAACACTGAGCCTCCTAAACCTGATACATGCAGGCACACATCCCTGAAATGTGCTGTTTCCCCAACCACTGACACATTTTAAGGCAGATGCTGAACAACAACGGGAAGGACATGGGGGACAGAGCACAGCCCAATCTCGTAGCTCACATCCAAGCTATAAACAGCCTTCCCTGGAACTCCTAGGACTAAGAATAGAGTTTTCTCCCACACAGAATGTTGCACAAATATTCAAGAGTTTGATTCACATTACTCTTTGAAGCAGGAATGAACTGGGACCCTTGCTAGCTTCCACGTAGAGTGTGCACAGAAGAGTTGTCTGGAGGATGCTGTTCACTGCAGCTGGTGGGAAACTTGCCCTGGCCCCAGGGCCACAGAGCTTCAGGGTTAAGGATGACAAACTCATGGCATGACAATGTTTTCCCATGGTGAGCCAGTGCACTGGGAAGCTCCTTAGCAATCCAGTGCCTCCCAAAGCCAGGGACAGCACTGGGAAAGGGCATTTGGATGCCTGGGTGGCCAGGTGAGGGGCAGCCCTGCCTGACACAGCAGTGCAAAGTGTGTCCCTCTGGATCTAAACCTCCCACAGATTCTATTTATTGCCTTCATCAGGTTTGGCAGCAAGGATGTCACACTGAAGCACAGCAACACACTTGAAGTGTACTCAAACTAAATCGTTTAGGTTCCCTTCAAGAAATGACTGAAAATGCACAAGTCTGGAAAATCAAGTCTGAGAACACCACTCTGCGTTTTGTATAAATAAACTGATCCTTTACAAGACATGATGGTAATGCCCCTTGGTGGGTCTGCTATGGCAGAGATGTAGACTCTCAGGAATAAAGATTTTGTAACTGCAATAGAAAAATTGCACATAAATGATGCATGTGCATGACTTTCTGTTTGTATTGCACTGAAGGAAGGGGGATCGAGGCAGTAACCAAGATTTACTGAAGTGCCTCAGTAAACCCAGGGCACAATCCACCACATGATTCCATCACCCAATTATGAAAGCTCAGCAACTTGGTTCCCCCTTGTTACTGCTATTGATTGACAATTTTGAGGTGTTTGTATCTGTGACAGCCATCTCTGCCTCTCTTAGCTTCTGTCCCCAGACTATGTGAAGATCAGACTATGTGTTTAAAAAGTTCCATCATGATTTCAGGACCAGTGGCAGCCTCTCATGTACTGGAAATAATTCTTCAAGTTTGGCCATAAGAAACCTGATACAATGTGCTTGAGAGGAATTGATATTGTGTGATATACATGCAGGAAACTCATTTTGTCTGTGGCAGACTCAGCTGCTACTGAAGCCCATATTCTTGAGGGAAAAAGATATGAGTCGGAGTGTTGGAAGGCACAGTAACATCCCCAAGTTCAATTTCTGCTTTGCTTCACTCATTCTACTAAGCTGCAGAATGGATTCTGAGTGTTCAAACACATAGGGTGTGAACTGCAGCAAAAATCTATAAAAACTTCAATTAACTGGTGTGTGAAAAGACAAGGAAAGTTTTTTGGCAAAACACACCTCTAAATAAGTATTTGAAGCATCAAAGAAACCAAGAAGAAGACAAAGATGAAGACGAAGAAAAAGAGGAAGAAGAAGAAGAAGAAGAAGAAGAAGAAGAAGTAGAAGAAGAAGAAGAAGAAGAAGAAGAAGAAGAAGAAGAAGAAGAAGAAGAAGAAGAAGAGGAAGAAGAAGAGGAAGAAGAAGAAAAATAGTAGGAGCAGGTGGAGGAGGAGGAAGAGGAGGAGGAGGAGGAAAAGAAAGAAAAACAAAAATAATGCCAATGTGTGGGGTTTTGTCTCCAATGCCTCAGCCTCATTTAGAAAGGAAAGGATCAAAATTTGCAGAATGGAAGGGTCACTGTGGAAAACGAACTTAGTGCCAAGGCACTGATGGTGTGTCTGGCCCACTATGAATGTCTAATCCATAGCAGAGCCTGGAGCCTGGTGGAGGCTGAGGCCCGGACCCAGAAGTTGAGGCCCCTGGGGCTGAGGTGGCAGAGTATTCGGTGCACCCTCATGGCTCTGCTTTATTGGGCCTGCAGGGCTGCACCATGGATGCAGTGGTGGAAGTGTGTGTAATTCAGGAGGTGCTGGGCTCCTCTGCATGCTGCACACTCCCTGCTTGACCTCAGCACAGGAAGATTCAAGTTCTCATTGCTGGAAAAAGAGACTCTGAAGAAGATTCTGGGTGTCCTCTACCAGACACAGATGAGCACAGTGACTTCTCAGGTAGGGAGGGCAGGACACCCACCACAGCGGGATTTGCATGGCTTCATGTGTTGGGGGTTTAAAAGTTAGTCATGAATGATGTGTTGCCTTTCTGAATAAAAAGACTCCTTATTTTATGTAATTATAAAGTGAAGCTTTAATGTTCTTCTATATGCGTATCCTACATTACATATAAAAGAATATTAAGTCATCCAAATCCACTCACCTATTCAAGAAAATACCAACTATTGATTCTTAAGTGAATTGAACAGAAGAGAAGTAATATTGAGTGGAACACTATAAATAATGGAATGAAAAATAAAATAGAACAGCCATAAAGGCATCCCTCCCAGGATGAGAGGTCTGCCATTGACCAGCTCCTCTCTCCTGTCCTCACCTGCTGTGCAGGCCTGTGTCTCTTAACTGCTGGGTGGAGAGCCAGGACACAAGCTCTCTTCAATCTCAGGAATGATCAGGGACATGGCCTAGGACATGGCCCTCTTTCAGCATTTTCAGTGGCTGTAATTTATAATTAAAACAGCAGCTGTGCTGTGGAACATTCATAGTTTCTAACAGTCTACATCTTAACTGATTAAGAAGAGAATGCAGTGTCTGTCAATCTCATTTTTATAATGACTGTTAGAAGTGGAATTTCCAGGTTAAATATATATAAGATTAATTTGAGGATCTCAGATTTTTCACCTGAAACCTCAGCATAAAGTTAGAGCCTGGTAGAGGAAGACTGAGTCTGCTCAGATCTATGTGGAGATCTAAAGTCAGAGAGATGGTCCAGGCAGAGGTGTAGGACACCATGGCTTAAAACAGCCTGGTGCAGGCCTCCTCATCCATCAGTAAGTTCTGAGGAAAGCATCACACACTGTACGCTGCACAGGAGAGAGCTGGAATGGTTCCAGAGCTCCTCCCTACATGCCTGAGGCCCCCTCTCTCACTCAGGGGAGCTCTGTATGAGGTCAGTCTCTTAGAGAGCCCAACTTGACTGAATGTTTTCCACCCAGGTACAGATCTGAACTGCCACATGTGGACTCACCATAGTTATGGAGCAGGACAGGTGTTTACAGGGAGCAGGTCAGGAGATCGGTACACTGCAGGCAGGTCAGGGTATGAAGCTTTAAATTAGAGACCAGGCCCTCACCAGGCCCAGTTTCCTCCAGCAGTAACCACACCATGCAAGAATGTGCATTAATTCTGAGTAACTGAAAGGAGTTACTCACAAAATTATATATTATAGAGATAGTTTGAAGATACAATATAAATGGTAGCATTTGTAAGTAAAATGAGATGTGACCCTTAATGGATATGTGGTGTCCATTGATGTCCCCAAACCACATGCATCAGAAGGAAACAGTCTGATGAACAGAGCAATAAGGAGCACAGGCAATGGGTAAAAATCACAGCTTCTTAATAACAACAACAAAGCTGGGATACAAAAAGTGCACTGGTGAATTTTATACAGTATATAATAAAGAATAAATACTGATTTTTTTTCAGTTCTTTGATGAAGTTGAAGAAAAACCCACCACCAACTTCTTTTAAGTGACAAAGTTAAAGTTATCCTGAGAATGAACCCAGACAATAATGTGTTAAAAACAATATAAATGAAAACACTCTGTTGGCTAATATTCCTACCAAACATAAACAAAAGTGTTCAGCTAAATGTTTGCAACGTTATCTCACCAGCATATTCAAAATTAACCAACATGATCAACACTGGACTCAATCTCAGTGGTGCAAGAATGGTCCCTCTCTAACAAACTATTTCCACTGGTTTTAACATGTTGTATCTTACTATATTTTACTATATGTGATAGTATAAAGAAAAATTTTATAGGCAAGGAGATAATATAGAAACCATTGTTTGTTTTCTGTTAACTGGTTCTAAATACCCTGTAATTCTTTCATTCTGTTGAATGGCTTCACACTGTCTTGATATGTTTGATGCTATCGTATACGAAGTTATACTCAAATAATTCAAGGAATGAGGCATTATGGTGACTACTATTATGTTAGATTATCTGGGAGTGAAACACAATTATGCTTAAATTGTTCCATTCTGACCAGTGTTGTTCTATTACAATATCCTCTTTTATGTCAATCTCCACCCTTTTTTAAAATTAAACTTTTTTTATTTTTTTCAATTAAGGGAAAACTAAATTTAAAAATATTGGGATATATTATAGTAACTATTTGTTTTCCTATTAACCTGATTTGAACCCCAGTATTGCTCTCCACATCTTGTTCTGTCTGATTTTACTATATTCTATTTTGTTTGATAATATCAAGTTTGAGCGTATAGACAACCACTTTGAAGGCCATAAGATTTATTATGATGGCCCATTATAGTTTGACTATTATCTTCTTTTGAAGTCTTGCAAGGTTTCCAGTGTAGGTTTTTTTGGTCTTGTTCTGTACAGTTTTGATCAATTCTATTATACCTGATGATATAGCAACTCTTTTTAAAAATAGCAAGAGGCACAATGGTAACCATTTTTGATCACCTGATATTCTATTTTTGCATCGTGTACTATGCCCATCCTTGTTTTCTAACTGTCTCTGTTTTATTTAGTCATGTTAGGATTTATTCTCTTCAAAAAAATGTAATAAGAACTGTGGCAGTAAAAAAACTCAAAACGTGTAACTGTTATTGTAAAAAAGAGAGGAAAGGAAGGTGGTCTAAGGGATATAACTGCATGCTTGAGTGTGTAGGATGGAAAATCATATTACTGAGCTTTTGTTGGATCACTGAACAGAACCTTCTGCAATCTCACTGTATGAATGTCCACTTTATATGCTTTAATTTTATAATTTGGACAACTGTTTCTAAGATGACTGAAAGGGTTTTGGCCCAGATAGGACACTGTAGCCAGGAGAGCCACAACCAGAAGCAGGAAGCCCCATCTCCCCTGGCCCTAGGAAGTTACCTGTGATGCCATATTCCCACCCCTGGAAATTTACATAGGGTGCCAAACCTAAGACCAATGGACTACCTGTGTATCCCTAATGCCCGCCTTAGGTTCCACCCCAAACCAAGCCTATTTACAGGCCCCCATGCCACGTGTCCGCCAGAGAGATCACTGGACGCCAGCGATGGGGGTGCCTGTCATCTCTCTCCGTGTTCTCAGAATAAAGGCCACTTTTTATTTTATATTTCTCATTTTTTGTTAATATTTTTCATCTTTTGGAAATAACCCTAGCAATGACAATATATAACCTATTAACTAGTGATTTCTTACTGTATTTTTTCTTGAAATTCTGTATTACTTGTACCCATTTACTGCTTTGTTTTTTATTTCCTTTCTTCTCTTTAATTAAAAAAAATAATCAAACCTGGAATGGATATCTTTTATTTATTTATTTTTTTGGCTCTGGAGATCAAACTCATGACCTCACAATTGCCAGTCAGGTGCCTTAAGCCACTGAGCTAAATCCCCAGCCCACCAATGGATATCTTTTACACCTTGTCATCTTCAGAGTAGTTGCCTCTGCTCTTGAACTTGATACCAGCAAGCATACCAAATGTTAATAAAATCAGTCAAGGCCAAATAACATTGAAACAATCCAGCTTGAAAGAAGATCAGTCATAGAAGACAATGTAAGTAATATAGGGATTCAGTTTTAGTTAATAGGAAATTAAGGATAATTACCATGGTATAACCTGCTATTTTTGGGTTATCTCTCTGTGCCCTCAAATCTAATATGAATAGACAGACCAGAACAAAATATAACCAAACTATACAGAGCAACAAGACTACTGTAGCTTTTAAATCCTGATACACTTTTAACTATGTCCTCTGCCTTCTTTTTTAAGGCAATTCCTCACCTTTCTCCTTCTCAAGATACTATTATTCACTGTTCAGAATGATATTAGTCTAGTCTCTTATGTTCCATTTCAGCATACATAAAGATAAAGACAGCTACTACAAAGACCATGACAGACATTATTGTAGTCATTATCGACTTCCCCCAAATCAGTCTTGAAGATCGAAAAAGCTTGCATCATCCTGTAATTATTTGATTAGTTCTATAATCTTCAGTATATATTCAATGTGTGTGAGGATGGGAACAACTATTTGGAAAAAAACTAGAGACAGTAAAATAGACAGTGAACATTTCCAGTGGGCTTGCTTTGAAATCTGTGTTTCCTTAACTTGTTTCCTTATGAACTGTTTTGCTCTGATTTGCTATGTTTAATCTTACCCTCTTTAAGAAAAAAAAAGTGTGTAGGACAGATAGGCATATTAATAACTTTTGGTGGATCATTGAGGTGAACCGTGACAGTGTCATTATTTGAATATCACTTTGTATGCTTTAAATTTGTAACGAACAACTACTTCTAAGATGACAATATAATACTAATCAACTAGTGATTTCTTATTGTTTATTTTTCTGAAATTCTGTATTATTTCTACACTTTTTTTCTCTTTAAATAAACAACATTACAATTCAGAAAATACAAAACTTAAGTTCTAAAGACAAAATATTAAGTATGGAGGCACTATCCATACTTGAAAGTGAAAAGCCCATTTCAGTTTAGCATGTTTAATTACAAGATGCCATGTTGAAGCACAAAAACATCTAGATTAATAAATCTAGAGAGGTACAAGTGATTAACTGAAAACCATACAACATGTGCACCCACATCAGAGTTGTCATTTCTGGAATATTTGTGAAGAAATATTGACATCTAACTTCTGTATCGATTATTTCTTCAGGTCTCCTTGGGATTTTTAAAGTAAACTTAGATCTAAACTGTCTGAACAGTGATGCTTTTTCTATGTATTTAACAAGAAACATGGATTGCTATATTTCTCACATTGTTAATCCACATATCATCTCTGCCTAGTGAGCTCTTTCAGATATGTAACAATGATCAAGTATGCTGAGAGTATTCCCATAACACAAAGGGTTTATCTCTTGTGTGAGTTTTTTTTTTCATGTATTTCCCTTACAATCTGGCTGCTGAAAGTGTCTCCACTTGCTTACATAGCCAGTGGTTCTTCCCAGTGTGAATTTTTTCATGTGTTTTGCAATGACTATATGCAGTAAAAGCTTTGCCACATTGTTATATACATAGGCTTTCTCACCAGTGTGAAGTCATAGATGTATTTTACAAAACCCATGTGTGGTGAAAGCTTTCCCACATTCTTCACATACACACAGGGTTTCTCAACCATGCAAATTTTATAATGTATTGGACAATGAGCATTTCTGCAGAAACCTTTCCCACATTCCTATCATATGTAAGTTTTCTGCCCAGTGTGAAGATTTTCATGCATTATGCAATATGTACATGTGCTGAAACCATTCTCATGATGCCTATATACACTGGTTTTATATTGAATGTGAACTTTCGTTTTTCTTACAATCTCCCTGTGTTTTAAAAGCTTTCCCACATTGATTACACACATATGGTTTCTCTCCAGTGTGAATTCTTTCATGAACCTTACAATTTGCACGTGTGTTAAAAGCTTTCCCATATTGCTTACTTACATATGGTTTCTCTCCAGTGTGAATTCTTTCATGTTCCTTACAACGTCCAGGTCTGGTAAAAGCTTTCCCACATTGCTTACATACATATGGTTTCTCTCCAGTGTGAATTCTTGCATGAACCTTACAATGTGCACGTGTGTTAAAAGCTTTCCCACATTGCTTACATGCATATACTTTCTCTCCAGTGTGAATTCTTTCATGTTCCTTACAATGATCAAGTCTGGTAAAAGCTTTCCCACATTGCTTACATACATAGGGTTTCTCTCCTGTGTGAATTCTTTCATGAACCTTACAATTTGCACGTGTGTTAAAAGCTTTCCCACATTGCTTACATACATAGGGTTTCTCTCCAGTGTGAATTCTTTCATGTTGCTTACAGTATCCCCATGTGTTAAAAGCTTTCCCACATTGCTTACATACATATGGTTTCTCTCCAGTGTGAATTCTTTCATGTTCCTTACAAAATCCAAGTCTGGTAAAAGCTTTCCCACATTGCTTACATACAGAGGGTTTCTCTCCAGTGTGAATTCTTTCATGTTTCTTACAACATCCAGGTCTGGTAAAAGCTTTCCCACATTCCTTACATACATAGGGTTTCTCTCCAGTGTGAATTCTTTCATGATTCTTACAATCTCCCTGTGTTTTAAAAGCTTTCCCACATTGCTTACATACATAGGGTTTCTCTCCAGTGTGAATTCTTTCATGAACCTTACAATTTGCATGTTTGTTAAAAGCTTTCCCACATTGCTTACATACATATGGTTTCTCTCCAGTGTGAATTCTTTCATGTTTCTTACAGTCTCCCCATGTGTTAAAAGCTTTCCCACATTGCTTACATACATATGGTTTATCTCCAGTGTGAATTCTTTCATGTTGCTTACAACATTCAGGTCTGGTAAAAGCTTTCCCACATTGCTTACATACATAGGGTTTCTCTCCAGTGTGAATTCTTTCATGTGCCTTACAACGTCCAGGTCTGGTAAAAGCTTTCCCACATTGCTTACATACATAGGGTTTCTCTCCACTGCAATATTTTTCATGGATCTGAACATCGTGGTGTGTTTCTGTTTCTTTCACATTCACATTACCTTCTGCATTACAAAGAAATACTTCTTTACACTGCTTCCAAGATGTATGTCCATAAGATTTCCCTAGCTTGTCATTTCTGGAAAGAATAAATCACATATAGGATTTATAACCATATCACTAAGGTTTTTTCGAGAGTTGAACAAAACTGTTTGCAGTCTCATTGTTTGAATCCCCACTTGATATGTTTCACTTTTGTATTTCATAACTATTTCTATGATCAGCATTCGTAATCATCATATTGCTATTTGTTACTGTTTTTTTTTTCACTTTGAAAGCAGTATTATTTCTACTTATTTTGTCTTATTTAATCTTTCCTTATATTAAATTTAAAAAAAGAAAAATTCACTGTGAAATTGGTCTCCATTTAATGACTGCATTAATATCAAGTTCTGTTTTTAATGCCTGCTAAGAAATTCTGACCAAGAAGCAACAGAATAGCCTTGTAAGATATGTTGAAAACAACCATCCCCAAGACTGGTACACATTTGGAAATCTTAAAAGTTGGTACTTTGAAATGCATAATCTTTACCTTCACTTTGGGAATGGGTACATATATGTATCACATGCAGATTATTCTCATATGTTTCCCCATCACAATCTTCCTTCTGTCCTTAACCTGTAGTTCCCTTTTCCATCTGGTCAGTCTTACTTTTCTCTAACAACTCTGTTTCATTTCTTTCCACATTTTGTATTTTGGTTTCTCCTCTAAAAGAAAGCCAGTGACCTTTTAGGTTTTATAGCTGAGCTATTTCACTGAATTGATGGGTGAAAGACCCATCTAATTCTTATGGCAAATGACACTATATTATTTATTTTTGACATTATATAACACATTTTTTCCATTCTGGGCTGGGAATGAGCAACAGATATTAGCATAAATCTATAGCTTTTTAAAAATCTATTTTAAGATATTTTCATAGATCATTAAGCTGTGAAGTTTGAACTTGAAATTGCCATTCTGCAAACAGATTTGCAAACCCTAGTGTGCTGGGTTTACAAGAATGTAAAATCACAGAGAGTCTATTAAAATTTTCCTTCTCCGCAAATCCAGTGATAGATAGATAAGCTTCAAGGCCTGATCTGTCATAACTTGATCTGCTTTGTATATGACTAAGCATGTATCAGTATTTTATGCAGATTTTGAGATTTTAAAAATATCCAGGACAAGTATGAGGGGATCAATTTCTAGAGACAACTGCATACTGATATTCAAAATGAGTGCACCAACATTCTACCAGACTACTAAGAATATTAGTCAGAATCGCCAATTGTCTAGAGCATGGCTTGGAAACATGAGCACTCAGTTTTATTTCAAATTCTATTGCAATCTTAGCAATTGTTAGATAATGAATGTGTTGTATTCACATGTACACATGGGTAGAAAAACTGAAGGCAGAATTTCATAACTCAAAGTGTATGCCTTTCGTACAGATCTATATGCAATGTCATACATTTTCATGATTTAATTCCCTCATATATACACTAGCTTATACATCTTTGGAGAATATTACTGACATTAAATTGAATGGTGCCTCATTTCTTTGGTGGTAATTTTTCTGCTGACTCACTAAATACTCAAGAACATTCCTCTCCTTGTGAGTGTGAATTACCTTAAGTATCTCCAGTAAATTTTGCATTCTTTTTCAGCTTCCTGGATATCCCCAATTCCTCCTGAATTGTAGACATAGAAATACCAGGACTCAGTTGAGTAATACATACAAATTAATAGATTTTGTTTAGATTTATGATATAATGTGTCCAGGTCTGAGCTATTTTTAAAAATATTTTCATATTCTTTTTAACAAAACAGCACTAATGAGCAACAAACAATATTCTGACAGCATGAGTGCCAAAAACAATTCATCCTTACCTATTGCAGCCATGTTCCTAAAGATTTCACCCATCACATCCATGTAGAGATTCTTTTGGGATGGACTCAGCAAACTCCACTCCTCATTGCTGAAGTTCACAACCACATCCTCAAAGATTACCGCCGCCTAAAGGATCATACATATATCTCTCAAAGGAAGCTTGAGACCCCAGGTTTGCGATATCTTAAATTCTCTCCTACAAATCTGAATCAAAAGCAAAGTGTGGTAGTGCATATCTATAATCCCAGCACTCAAAAGGCGAGACAGGAAGGCATCAGTGATGTCAGGCCAATTATAGGCTCTATAGGGTGTTCAAATCCAGCTGATATACATACAGAAAGCTTGTCTCAATAAAACAAAACTAAACTCAACAAATAAAGCCAAACAAAACGGCTGAATGAAGACTGATTTGTTCAAATTTAAATCCATGTCTTGGTAGTTAATTTTGTGTCTATATACATTTTTGAAGACAGCAAATTTGATACTAGATTGCAACTCACTGCTAATATAACAGCCAAATAGGAGCACTGATTCTTGTGCTGAGTCATGGCAAGATTCCCTGTGCTCTTTCTCTAAAGCAGAGCTCACAGTGAGAAGCCTGCAGGACCAGCAACCACAAAGCACAGAGGCAGATAAATGTCTCATCAATTGCCTGGGAAGCCAAGCAAGCACCTCCCCTCCTGGTCAGCGGTGGCAGTCTGGAAAACTGCAGCCCTTCCAGGGGGATAACCATCAGCAGCTCCTAAGATCAGTTCTATGTTGGAAATTAGGGTGCTGTGAAACCAAACAACCAGCCTGTCTCCCTAGTAAGCAACACTGAACCTACTGATGCACCACCTAGAATCAAACATCCCACTTCCCTACCCCTCTTCTCCTGTCACCCCACATTAGCAAATGGGAACCAGAAATCTGAGCATCTCCTGGGAGGTAGACCATAGCAAATAAGGGGGACTTCCTTCTACTATCTCCTTGAAGGAAAATGTTTTTATTATTGTTTCACTCTATTCTGATTAATGGTACTGCTCTATTCAATATTCTGTTTTGATAAGTTCTATAATGTTCTGCATTTCATCTCATTTTGATATATGTGATTAAAGAACAACTATGATAAAGATAACAAAATATACTGTGATACATATTACTGTTATCCCAGTAACCTGTTGTGAAGTTGTGTACCAATTCGACTGTGTGATCTTAGTTGATCTTAAGCTGCCTTGTTCTGTTCTATTTTACCAATTTCAAAATTAAATAAAAAATCTCAGTAATCACTTTGATAGACTACAGATGATGTCTGTTCAAATCTCATTTAGGCCAATGAGTACTTTGTTCTTAATATACTTAAGCAGCATTTTGAAACATGAATTTGGTTTCGTAGAACAAAACATAAATAACATCAAATATGGTATATAAATAATAACTCAAGTGTTAGTGGAAAACAGCTGTATTTTTAAAATATATATATAAAATGAAACCAGGCCCAAGCTGTAAATTAAACATCACTGTCACCAAGTGATCACTTTCAATTCAAATATAAGAAATATATTTTGGGAGACTGGTGAAGGATTTCTTCCTTGAATTTGGGGCTTTCCTAACTTACAGAGCTGTCTAAAATAGAAAACCCTGATTGAGACACCGAACAGACAAAGTGAAACTTAAAAAGAGACTGCATAACACACCTTTGGTTAGTTTTAAAAAAATTATAGCCACACAGTAGAGAAAAATTCCAACAATATTCAACACTTTCTCAGAAACAATGTGGATATCGTCCATACTACACAGAAAATATTTTCATAGTTGCATATTTAGCTCAGTGTCATGAACACCTGCCTGGAAAGCATAGGTCATGCGTTTGATCCTTGGTACAAAAAAATTGAAAATTTCAGCTTCATGAGAATGGGGCATAATTAGAGATAATCAAATTAGATCTCAAGTATGGAACACAAAAATTATGGGTTGGCAGGGATGTGGAATACTGATTGTTGCCAGAGCTGGTGTTGATCACCTCAGTGAAGCAATCAGAACCCAAGTTTACTTCATACTTACTCTAAGAACTACCTGACTTTCAGTGAAGACGCTCTCTGTTGTATGTCCTGCTATTTGCTGCCTGCATCCTGTCAGTCACTTCCACATCTTTTGCACACTCCTCTGATCCATCCTAAGCAGAAAACCCTTCATGCCTAACTAACAAAATCACTGCAAAATTTCTATTTAGGGCTTCTCATTTACACCACTTAGATAAGTCCATTGTAGAGAATTTCCATATTTAAACTGTCTATTAACCAAGCTACTAAATCAGCTCTTAATTCAGAGGTGACACCCCTATTCCTTTCCATTCGGAAGGATATCACATGTATATGACCATGCAAATGCATAAATTTTGGCATTTTTCGATGAGAATTTAACAGGTAGCCCTTTCTGGAATTTGTCCTTCACAAATTTTTACCCCGTCCTTGATAACACTTTCATATTTACTTCATTTTTCTCAGACTTAAAAACTCTATGGCTGTTCTCACAAACCTAGTCTGTGAGCAAGGGTGCCACCTAAATAATTAAGTATGTTCAGAAATTATTTTGCACTGATCTGTATAATACATAGGAGTTCACCAGTTGTTTGGGAAGCCTTTCTCCGCTGAGGAACAGTACTACATATCTCTGAATTCTCAGACCTTTGTCACTACCTGTCATGAGGATGGAAATAGGAGAACATACTATAAATTTAGGAGATCACTATAAATACAAAAAAGCCCAAGTTTAAGTTGAGCCATTGTGGCTATGAGGCCCTGCATTACATACATTAATAAACTCTGGACATTCCAGATCTGTTACTCTGGGGAAAGAGAGCATAGACCTAGATCATTACTGCTCTACAAGCTACAAAAGCATCATAGTCAGGGTCTTCCCAAGCTCCGCCCAATGACTAAGATGGTGGACTTACAGGCTAGCAGTGAATTTCAAAGATGATACTTGAGTCTGCTGCTATCATAGTGAAGCCAGGGTTCTGGGGACCCCAAATTACCCTTGCCAACAGCAAGAGGCAAAAGTGATAGTGAATGACCCATGGCCAAAGCTGGAGGACCTCAGGAGCTGAAGCTAAGTGAATACCTGAGGCTCCAGACACTGGAACTACTCCTAAACACTTGTAACTGATTTTGCCCAATCCACGCTATTTCTGGGCACCTATCCACAACCTCACCATTCCATGGCTACAGGATCTCTCAGGTTCTTTGCCAAGCAGGCCACAGGACATCAAAAGTACTAAATGAGATCCAGCAAGCATTTTGCTACCACTATTGTACGCAGAACAGGTAAATCATGCTGAGACACCAGAACAGACAGAAGTCACAGCCAGCAGTGGCCCACCTGATTGGACAGTTCATATAGCCTGCCCCTTCATCATTGATTGACTCCTGCTCTACTGCCCTCCTTCTGAGTCAAGAATAAACAGAAAAAGGAGCCCCTCCCTGCAAGAGAGGATCCCAAATAATAGACTGTATTGCAGAGACTTCTGGAGCTGCCATTCTTCTACAGTGGTGATCTCAGCTCGACAGAGGAGTGTTTGTACTGAAGAGCTTTCCTCAGGCTTTTAATTTTCAAATCCATTTGATTTCAAGGAAAAAAGAACACATCAACTAAAATTAAATTCCAAAACATGTCAATCAGGGGGCAACAATGGTATATACATTGCACACTGTCATCCCCAGAACATTCACCCAGAGCACAAGACATCTGTACTCAACTTTATAAACAGTGCTGTTAACAAGTTCCTGAGTCATTTAAATACTATTGGCATGAGACATGGCTAGGTCCCCCAAGGAGCCCATGCAGGAGACCAGATACCTTGCAACTATGGGGTAGACTGACACCTCATGCTATGGGCCAAGGCTCAAGACAAATGATAAGCAAGTTCATCCATATCCTAAGGATTGATATTCTAAATAGTTCCCTAGCACTCTGAGGAAGTCAGGAGTCACCATTTAAAGAAATATATACTTATCCTAAAGATTGACATTCTAAATAGTTCCTATCATCCTGAGGAACTCAGGACTCACCCTCCCAAACCCCTAAGGGAAGAGACACAGCTGCCTAAGAATGCCTGCTTTCTATGTGACTCACTTCCCCCTTTGTTCCCAATTAAATCAACTTTACCTGAACTTATAATCTTATTGGCTACCATAACTCTGTCCCATCTTATGCCCATCTGCATTGTGAGTTCCTAGTTTTCCCCACCTTAAACTCACTTCACCACATGATTTTACTCTATAAAGGTCCCTAGAAAGGACAGTGTTTGGCCATCTGTTCAGGATACCTTCTCTCTCTCAGGAAGCTTTTTTTCTCTGAATAAGTATAATCTTCTCTTAATCTCTGTTGTTCCTAAAATTCATTCTTTGACTTTACAGGACAAAAACCTAATATCAGACATAGTAGACAGGGAGATTCATTTCAGGATAACAATATCAGTATAAACTTTTCTCTTTCTTGAAGTCAAAGAAATCAGTAATTGTTTGTATCATACATAGTTGATCTCACCATGCCATGAATACTTGCATTGAAGGCTTTAACCCTGCCTTTAAGTGCTGCTTCTTTTTCTGAAACTGAACTGATCTGTAAATTTGGTTATGGTATTGACAATGCATTAAGGAATTGACTCAAAATATTTCTTATGAATGGTTTACCAACAGCCATGGAGAAAGACAGATAGCAAAAATTCTTTGTTTTGATTTCTTCATTCAAACCAAAGGATGTACTTGAAAGAGCTTTGCCCTTCAAACAATTACAGGACCTCATGGTTGTAGTTCAAGGTAGAAGAATGTGAAATCAGGGATGCTTACTCATATGGCCACTTCCTCTTTTATCCTTGAATACAACTTCCTCTTGCTTTCCCAGGGGCCTAACGAAAATTCCCATCAGCTCCTAGCATGACATCAATGTCCCCTCCAAGCACCACATCCAGTCAAAAGTCATATATACCCCATAACCCATAGTCAGTGGGGGGGGGGGGGGTGAGCCAAACCCTTGGTGGCTGTGAGCTCCTCTCCACATTCTTTAAATAAAAGGCCACTTTTATATTTCTGATATTCTGCTTTTCTATTGTGCTAATTTAACTCCTCAGTAATCTCAGTAATCTAACCCACTTTAAACCTATCTCATCACATGATTTTATTCTATAAGGTCTCTAGAAAAGAGAGTCTTTTGCTACAGGCTCAGAATCCCTCCTGTTTTTCTCAGATAGAAGCTTTCAGATAGAATTTTTGGTGTAGTAAAAAAGAGAATACAAAGTCAAAATGGCCTTTATTCTAAGAATATGGGGAGAACCCCATGACCACTGGGGGTCTCGCTTTGTCTTCTGGAAATATGTGGGCGGCATACATATAGTTTTTGACTTTGGTGGTGCTTAATTAAAGGTGGCATTGCTGATATGCAAGTAGCTGATTGAGATTCTTTTCTGGCCACAGGTAGGTTGAATAGGGGAGAGGAAAGTGACTTCAAGGTAAAAGTCCCCTGGTTCCACCTCCCAATTCCAAAATATCCTATTTAGAGCAAAATACTTTCACTTTTTTTTTTTTTTTTTTTTTTTTTTTTTTTTTTTTTTGGCTTTTTTCGTTTTTATCGGTACCGGGGATCGAACTCACGACTGCCTGCTTCCAAGGCAGGTGCTTATGCCGCTGAGCTAAACCTCCAGCCCCTGTACTTTCACTTTCTATCTCTCAATAAATATTCTGCTCTTCAACTCTGTTGTTCCTAAAATTCATTCTTGCACTTTAGCGAACACAAACTCATACCAGACATAGAAGTTCAGGAATTTCATTCCACAATATCATGGTATGGTTGCCTGTATTTCTAACTAACTCAGCTGCCTGTAACTTTAAGAATTGTTTATCAATTTGACTTGGGGTAATTGTAGCAAATAAAATGTTCTTAGTGGATATAGGGAAATATATCACTAAATTGAAAAAAATGATTATCACAGTTTTTCTAGCTAGCATCAGCCAACATTTTCAACTTTCAAGTATGTGGGAAAACAAAAAATAAAAACAACTCAGAAAATAGCAATCCTGTAGGGGACAGTACATCATTTACTGTAATTGCCATGTTATGTGCAGGTATTTCATAGACCACAAAGGAAACATTAAGCCTATTAATTAACAAGTATCAGTTTCAATAAGTGTGCTCATAGCACTGCATCACTGACAACTGCGAGTTTTTTTTTTTTTAATGAGTGATTGAACTCATTACCTTGTGCTCTCCAGGGAGCTTCTTGTATAACTGACCTCAATCCCCAGAACCAACAACTTTAGATACTAAATATGACTATTAACAATGTTTAATTTGCCCTTTGTCGTGAGTGTCTAGAGCACTCTGAACTCCGGGCAAGGTAAACACGCACGCCTTGTCGGGACACGGGGGGTACAGCGCTTGGAAAAGAAAGACAGGAGAGACACCTTTGCTGTCTGCACCGCGTTACACTGCACTGCACTGCACTGTACGCACAATCTTTATTTTAGGATTCATATATAGTAAACCCGATCAATTCACAGAGCCCAGATAATTAAGTAGTGAAAAGGCATTTTTTGTGGCAAGCTACAACGTGACAGACTACAATGTTTATTCTAAAACTATCTAAGTGAAGTAAATAATCACAACCAGTTCTCACAACTTCTCTAGCCCAGGAAGAAATTCATTAGCTCAAGAATGTTGTTAATTTGTCTGCTGTTAGTGTCACAAAGGGTGGCCAGCCACTTCCTCAAGACTTCTGCAAAACAAAGCCAGCTCACAGTATGGATTCCAGAGGGTGAGGGCTCACTGAGAACGGGCATTCCCGTTCTACCTCCTTCTCGCATACCAGGGCGGCTATTGTAAATTGCAGGTTAGAGGGGGTTGGGCCTACAAAGTGACACCTCATCCCCCACACTTCCTTCCTTTTTATTTTTTAACAACAATTTCCATAAGATCAGGTTATTAATAGCATTTCGTCTTATGCAGTAAAAATACACAAGAACTATGGCAATGAGAACTATAATTAAACTAAGTCCCATGCCACTAAAAGTGTGGGTAATGCTCTGCCAGATTCCTTTGGAATCTAATCCTTTCAAAGATTGAGCAAGCAATTGCGCGAATTGTGCTAGAGATTCATCATCATTTTGCTTTGCAAAATCCTTGTCAATTTGATTATGCAAAGATTCTATTTCCTCCTGGGCAGAGGTGTTTCCATTTAAATACATTCTAATCATTTCCCATTCATGTTCTGTCTGATTATAAGGTCGTTGGGTTATACAGAAAGTAGTTGAATTCCAATCACATTTTAAAAACACTTGATGCTGAAGAGCCAATATTTTTCTACCCATCCATTCAACTGTTTGTTTAAGGAGGTCTATTTGTTGTTGTAGTCTGGCGTTTATCTGCCACTGAGTTAACCAAAGTTCATGAGAATTCTCATGCCATAATTCGACAACATGTTTTTCTTGCAAAGAGGTTTGTAAAGCTACTCCTGAGACTGCTGCTAGAGAGGCTACAGTTATCAGACTTAACAGTACAGCAACCACTATTCCAATAAATCTTTTTGTACGTTTTAACAGATGTTTAAAAAATTCAGTAGTAACAGAAATTACCGGGTCTTGAGACCAAGGTCGAGTTAAATTTACAGGCAACCAAATATGAGTTTTTTGTTGTAACAGCATAACTGTATAAGGCTTAGTGAAATTTAGTGTGTTATTTAAGCATGTAAACAATTGACAATTTAAACAAGTACAAGAAAAATGTGTAAAATTAAAAGTTCCCACTAAAAAGACATAAGGCAGAGGTGCACAAACAGTAATATTATACATTTTAAACCTAGTAAAATTATAAGTAGTAGATACAGATCGACTAGTCCCTGAATATGAAACATTGTACAAGGTTACAGGTTGCATAGCGGCTGGGATCTTCCAAATATGATTTTGAAGGTGATGAGGGTATTCTTCGGCTGCAACAGCAGGGTTAGCGATTCCACCATCTCCCCACCACAAGAGAGCCGTCTTTTGTTGAAATATAGGAGCTCCGTCAGTTATTTTCTTTGGATCTGGAAGACTATACACAACAGAGAGATTACATCTTGTCTCATTCCATTCAGCACATCCATTAACGAATTTTCCAAATGGTCCCCAAATAATATACCCATCAATATTTTTAGCAAATTTTCCCATACATAGTTGCCAAATTATGGGATTATAAGAAATATTTTTATAAGTAAATTCAGGGCATACAGGAAATGTATTTGTATCAGGTGCTGTTAAATTTCTCCAGGTAACATTAAAGGTTTGAGCAGCCAAGGCTTGAAGCCTTGTCCTTTTGTTGCCTGCTTTTATTCCATGTTGAATCCAATACTGCCATCCCAGAGGGATGCAAGGCGGTTCCCCAATGCAAATAGGCCTTTGATTACCATAATAAGTAAAATTGAATAGTGTCCCATCATCTTGATTGTGGGGGGTTAAATCAGCCCACGGTGCTGACAAAATTTCTCTAGGTGTGGTATAAAGTAAAATATCACTAGTTCCCCATTTTACAGGTTCTAATAAAGGGGGGTTTGGAATATATGCCCAGTACGAATGCGGAGGTACCTCATTCCCCGATGCAACGGTGAGCAAGGCACATAAAGCTAAAAACAAGTTTTCAGGGTTTAAAGGCTTTCCTGCTTGAAGGACAAGCCGTTGCCCTTCTATGGTCAATTTCTTTAATTGTCCCCATGTAGGGAGGGGATTTAAATTTGGTCGCTGTGAGCGGCGGGATTTTCTTAGCTGTAATCTGGCCATGGCTGCGATAGGAACAAACTCAGCATCCTCAGCTTCTAGCTGGTTTCGCGCTCGCTTCTGAAGGCACGGTTCCGGTTCCTTGGGGAGTTGTCTCCGGGGCTGGTGAACAGGATCTGGAGACGCGGGTCCTGATCCATCGTCCAGGGACCCACTGCTGAATTCCATTTTCTGTGGAGATATAACCAAAACCTTTCCCCCTATAGAGCAATGTGCCCCTCTCCCATTCAGCCTCTGGAGCTGTTTTAGTCCAAATAGGTTCATTAATCACAAAAGGCTGTTGTTGCTGTTCAAAATGTTTTTCAGCTCTTGTTAATATTTCACCTTGTGGTAAATTGAGAAAATTTAAAATAAACAATGCTTGATGCAGTAATGTTTTTGGACTGTTTTGCAATTTAAACAGTATTGGTATCTGAATATCCTCCTGACTCCTCCTTTTTAATTTTTTAATTTGCAACTTAAGAGTGCCATGTGCTCTTTCAACAATAGCTTGACCCTGGGGGTTATATTCAATCCCTGTAATATGAATAATATTATGGAGATCACAAAATTGTTTAAATGTTCTGCTAGTATAAGCAGGTCCATTATCTGTTTTGATTTTAGAAGGAATTCCCATAACTGCAAAAGTCTCCAATAAATGTACAATAACATTTTTAGTGGATTCTCCCTGTTGAGCAGTAGCCCATAGAAATGAAGAATAGGTATCAATAACTACATGTACATAAGAAAGCCGACCAAAAGAAGGTACATGTGTAATATCCATTTGCCATAATTCATTAGGTTGAGTTCCTCGAGGGTTGACACCTGCGGGAATAATTCTTAAATGTAATGGTCTACAAATAGGGCAGGCTTTTACAATTTGTTTAGCTTTTGTAAAAGGTATCTTATATTTAAGATGCAAATGTCCTGCATTTGCATGATTAAATTGATGTTCTTCAACGGGTGTGGTGAACATAACTAAGGAATCCACTGTATTGTTACCTGATACTAATGGTCCGGGTAACTGAGAATGAGAACGTAAATGAGTAATAAAATAAGAATGATTTCTTTTTTGAACATGTATTTGTAAATTTTGAAATAAAGACAATAAAGCAGGCTTATTAGAATATAACACAGCTGAATAGATATTTGTCACTACTCCAACAGAATAGGCCGAATCGGCTATAATATTAATAGGTTGGTTATGAAAATCTAAAAACACTTGTAATATAGCAAAAAGTTCATTTTGTTGTACAGAGTTAAAATTTGTCTGACGTACCCAGTAAGATTTTTGAGTCCAATATGCAGCTTTATTTTTAGATCCATCTGTAAATATAGTCAAAGCTTGTGGAATTGGCTGTACAGCTAATAAGGTATTAACCACAAATTGTTGACGTCTAAAAAAATCCCATAATTTACTTTTAGGAAAATGATATGAAAAAGTTCCCATGAAATCTGCTAAAGCAATTTGTAAGGTTTCAGTAATTGACAACAAATATTCCCATTGTTCCTTAGTTAAAGGGATAACTATATTGTTTATATCTTCTCCTATCAAAGTTATAGAACGAGCTCTACCATTCATAATTAAAGCTGCAACCATGTCAATATAAGGCATAACATTTTTAGATTGCTTAGTTTTAGTGAATACCCATTCTACTGGCATAGCATTTTGACCTAAAACTGCAGAGGGATATTGAAAAGTATTAATAATATATAAAGTTAGAGGCAATTTAGGATCAATCCTAATTAAAAATGCATCCTTAATTCGTTGTTCTACAAACTGTAATTCTTGCTCGGCTTTTGTTGTTAAAGAACGAGGGCTGGATGGATCTGAAGAGCCCTGTAGAGTAGCAAACAAATGTTGTAATGCATGGGTAGGAATACCTAGTGTGGGACGAAGCCAATTAATATCCCCTAATAATTTTTGAAAATCATTTAAAGTGGATAACTTATCTCTCCTAATAGACATTTTTTGTGGAATCACCTTTTGTCTAGTAAGAATATATCCCAAATAATGACTAACTTCTTCCTTTTGAATTTTATCCTGTGCTATTACAAGTCCAAACGGAGAAAAATATTGAGGTAAAGTTTTTAAAATATCTTCTAAAACATTTCTATCACTATATGAGAATAAAATATCATCCATGAAATGAGCCGTATAAACCTGAGGCCATCGTGCACGCACTGGTTTTAATGCTGCATCAACATAAATTTGACATATAGTTGGGGAATTTTTCATTCCTTGGGGTAAAGTCCTCCATTGATATCTTTGATAAGGTCTTTGATAATTTGTTTGAGGAATTGAAAAAGCAAACCGTTTTCTATCTTCTGGATGTAATGGGATGTTAAAAAAACAATCTTGCAAATCTATAACATATACAAACCAACCAGCAGGGAGCGCTGAGGGTAAAGGAATACCGGGCTGAAGGGCTCCCATTTGAATTAAGGATGAATTTACAGCACGTAAGTCCGTTAAAAGTCTCCACTTGCCTGATTTCTTTTTTATCACAAATATTGGAGAATTCCAAGGAGATGTGGATGGTTCTATGTGATGTAGAAAAAGCTGTTGATCAATCAATTCCTGCGCTGCCTGTAACTTTTGAGTAGTCATAGGCCACTGATCTATCCAAATTGGGTCATCATTTTTCCAATTAAGCTTTAAAGGATTCATTTCCCTAGGCTGTAGAAACATGCAAAATATTAAAAATGTATATAAGCTCCCCATTGTTCTAATACATCTCTTCCTAAAATAGAAACTGGTACCTCTAAGATATAAGGTTTAATAACAGCAACTTGACCCTCTTCATTTTTTATATGTATATGCATTGTGGCTTGTCCAATTGTATTTACTGGAGTTTTACTTACTCCTTTTATATTACATGGAATAATAGTATAAGTAATATGAGAAGGCCAATCAGTAGGTTTAACAATAGTAATATCCGAGCCTGTATCTATAAGAGCCTGAATTTTCTTATGCTCAATAAAAATATTAATAAGAGGTTGTTGTTGAGATAATTTAGCTGTCCACATTACATTAATAGGGTTAGTGCTGCCGAACCCTCCTGTTCGCTGAACAACAGAGGATCCTATTGGGATATAAGGCAGTAAAATGAGTTGAGCTATACGTTCTCCCTTTAATAATTTATAATCTGTAAGTGAGGACATCAGAATCTGAATTTCTCCAGTATAATCTGCATCTATAATTTCTAAGTGAACAGTAATGCCTTTTTGATTTAAACTAGATCTACCCGTGAGCAAGCCAAAAGTTCCCGCAGGCAGAGGACCAAAAATTCCTGTAGGAATTCTCACGGGAGATTGTCCTCCTCTTAATTCTACATCTTTTAAGGCTGGTATGTCCACTGCGGCACTGTGTTGGGTGGCTGGCTGTAGGGAGAATACGGTAGAGTTACCCCATTGATTTGTCCGGGGCCCGGGGTAGGGCCCGTTCTCCCGTTTCCCTTTTGTTCAGCTGAATTAACTTGTTTACTCCTGCATTCACGAGCCCAATGATTTCCCTTCTTGCATTTTGGACATAAGCCAGGAGCTCTAGATCTCTTTTTTTGATCATTGCCTACAAGTTTTGGACAGGCCCTCTTTACATGTCCTATCTGACCACAATTAAAACATTTTAAAGACTGTTCCTTTTTAGATTGCCAATTAGTCCACGTGGTTGCCATGGTCTCAGCAAACAGTTGCATTTTCCTAGATTCTGAATTTAAATCTTTACATTGTTTTATAAAATTGTCAATCGTTCCAGTATCTTTTATTGGAATTAAAGCCCTTTTGCATTCATCATTAGCATTTTCAAAAGCTAACATTTTTAAGAGATGCTCTTGTAAGTCTTGTCCCACTACTGTTTTTTCTATAACATTTTGAAGTCTTGCAACGAACTCAACATACGGTTCATTGGCTCCTTGCAGAACTTTAGCCCAAGATCCATATTCTGATCCTTTAGGCCGTATTTTATCCCAAGCTTTTAAAGCAATATCTTTTAATTGAGCATGAATCTCTCTTGGAGCTCCTGCCTGATGCTCAACAGTATCAAAGAAACCTGTACCAGAGAGCATGGGATAAGAAAGGAGTCTAATATTCGGATCTCGATCGTCAGCATTTTGTCTTGCCTTTTCCGCACAACCTTCCATAAACCACATGTGCCACTGTAAATATTCTGGCTCCTTTAAAAGAATTTTGGCCAAGGCTTTCCAATCATAAGGAGCAAGATTACCATAGTGATCTGCTACTGATGTTATTAATTCTCTAGTGTAATGAGCCTGAGGGCCATAAAGGGTTACAGCCTTTTTTAATTTTGCTAAATCATCCATATTAAATGCTTCCCATCTAGGGGGAACTGCCTCTCCATCTATTGGCTGAGGCCTGATTACAGGGAAAGCAAAGGCAGGCTTTTCCTCATCAGAATCCCCTAATTTTGGTAAATCAGCCAAAGCTAGCTTGGCTTTACTCCAATTAGGGTTAGATGGAGGAGGTGCAGAGGGAACTACAGGCGGGTTCTGCTTAACGGAGAGTTGTTTCACCTCTTGTGTTAAATGCTGTATAGCCTGTAAAATTGGGCGATTGTCATAATTTGATATTGCTGCGGCAGCTAAAGCTGAGTCGGCTGTAGCGGATTTTACTTTTGGTTTGGACGCCTTTTCACTACTTAAAGCGATAGCGTCATTTTGAACTACATTCTGCTCCTCCTCTGTGAGGGGCAATTCCTGAATAACTGGCTTAATTTCTAGTTGAAGATTTTCTACAATATGTTCATCTTCCATAGCTTTTAATAAAGAGTACACAACCGACCAAATAGCCCAAAAACGTAAAGGAATCTTTTCCTCCTGTTGCATAGCCCTTTCTATACTAACCCTTGCCTTCCTCCATACTTCTACATCCAAAGTTCCTTCATCTGGAAACCAAGGATTATATTCTTTAATTGTATCAATACACATATCCAAGTCAGCTGACCTGAGCGATATGCCATATATAGATAATAAATGTTTAAGAATTTTTAAGAAAGGAGAGGAAGC
The DNA here is from genome assembly GCF_034190915.1 of Cavia porcellus. Lineage (NCBI taxonomy): Eukaryota > Metazoa > Chordata > Mammalia > Rodentia > Caviidae > Cavia > Cavia porcellus. The sequence continues at coordinate 46,466,944 of NW_026947515.1, read as the reverse complement.
AGATTGTCCCATTTCCCCGTAATAAAATTATACTTACCTTCCTAAGCGACCTTCGGAGTCCCTGAATTCGGGCGCCACTTGTCGTGAGTGTCTAGAGCACTCTGAACTCCGGGCAAGGTAAACACGCACGCCTTGTCGGGACACGGGGGGTACAGCGCTTGGAAAAGAAAGACAGGAGAGACACCTTTGCTGTCTGCACCGCGTTACACTGCACTGCACTGCACTGTACGCACAATCTTTATTTTAGGATTCATATATAGTAAACCCGATCAATTCACAGAGCCCAGATAATTAAGTAGTGAAAAGGCATTTTTTGTGGCAAGCTACAACGTGACAGACTACAATGTTTATTCTAAAACTATCTAAGTGAAGTAAATAATCACAACCAGTTCTCACAACTTCTCTAGCCCAGGAAGAAATTCATTAGCTCAAGAATGTTGTTAATTTGTCTGCTGTTAGTGTCACAAAGGGTGGCCAGCCACTTCCTCAAGACTTCTGCAAAACAAAGCCAGCTCACAGTATGGATTCCAGAGGGTGAGGGCTCACTGAGAACGGGCATTCCCGTTCTACCTCCTTCTCGCATACCAGGGCGGCTATTGTAAATTGCAGGTTAGAGGGGGTTGGGCCTACAAAGTGACACCTCATCCCCCACAGCCCTTGACATATTTAGTTGTAAATTTTGTAAACTTACATTTTCACAAATGAAATTATTTTCTTTCCTTGCAGTTTAAATTACTTTTGTTTATAGGTACCAGGGATCAAAGTTACAACCTAGCACTTTCCAGGCAGACGTTTCTGCCTGCTGAGTTTAAAGCCCTGGCCTGTATTAATGAATATTTTAAATGTATAAACATCACTTTATCCATTCAAATACTATTGTGATTTTAGCAAAGGATGTCAATGTAGACAGAAATTGATATACAATCATAGAGGAACTGGAACCTTCAAGAGTCAATGCAAAAAAATAAATACAAAAATCACTGCTACAGGCACAGTTGAAGAAAGCCAGACCTGAAGGTGAAGATGAAGTGACCAGGTCTACATGCTCCTGAAGAGAAAAACAACAGCTTGAAATGTACTACAGTTACCACCACCTCCTCCAGGAAGTTCAGATGGGCGTCAATTACCATAATCAATGACCAGAACAACTGGACTATTGTTCCCACAAAATGCCTTGGCTCTTCCCACATACCTTTTCTAGCTGACTTGTTCTCCTGATGAATAATATTAGTTAAGCAGCCATAAGTTTATAGGTTGAATGTATTCTGAGACCCACACTGTACACACATTGTGGCTTTCCTGTATAAATGACACCTGACAATAGCTCTGTGGCCAAAACACTGAAGACCACTCCTGAAAATTCAAGGCTATTCTTCTCTCTTTTTTTCTAAGAAAATTTTTGAACCTCTTTTTGTTTGTGACTTCCTTTCTCAATGTTGTGAGACATTAATTTGGTGCATTTGACATCAAACAGGGCAGGATTATATTTTTCTTATTTCAATTTAAATATGAAATTTGGCTAAAGGCCATGTTCCAAAGGCTGGATTTCAAGCTGCTTGTTTGCCATGAATTTAAGATTTCCATGAGCTTTTAAAAGTCCTCATTCTAGTGAACTGCAAATGTATTGGAGGAAGGAGGTCATTGTTGTGCTGTAGCACAGTAGGTGCCATTCCTAAATCTGTTTTTGTCACTGCCTCCTGGATGCCACTACATAGCCTTCCTTCTTCTGCAGCATCATTCAATAAATCTCATTTTGCATAAGTCAACTTTCACTCAGCTCTATAATTCTTTTAGTAGTCTTTTTGTCACCTTGGTTGTTTATGTTTTTCATTTTAGTTTTTTGATTTAAAGACATAGTCTCACTTAGGAATTCTGGCCAGCCTACTCACTATGTAGGTTAGCCTGTCTTTGAATACATGGCCATTCTCCTGTTTCAGTCTCTTCATCACTAGGGAAAAGAGGTGGGCATTATAACCCATGGCAGTTGTTTTTTTTTCTCCTCTCCTTTTCACTATTATTCTTTCATTTCAGTGGCAATGTCATTTAATCCTGTTGTTTGCTTGTGTCAGTAAAGGTTTCCGCAGCTTGAGTTACGTTTGTGAACAACAATATAGGAAGACAAGCAAACCAATTGAGAAATGTGGAATTTCATTAGCTGGTCTCAGGACCACTTGTATAAAAACCCCTATCCCCATTTCAGGATCTAAAGAAGAGGCTTTGAACTGGAAAGTTACAGATATTTTAAAAGATAGAATCACAAAAAGATCCTGTTGGAAATCATTTAGCTAGAATCTTATAATAATTTTTGGATAACAACTGTATTCTGCTTCTTTTGTTGAGCAGGTTAATTTTTTTCTTTGGGTACAGCTCATTTTGCTTTTCTCCTGGGTCTTCTACCCTGAGTGATTTTTCCATTTTCTGGGTGAAATACAGGGCACAAGTTAAATGCAAAGCTCAAGATGGCATCTATTATGCCAATCTACAACACAGCTAAGTTACAAGCCTCAATATTTTCTAGGGTAAAACCACACATATCTATAATCCCAGCACTCAAAAGGCTGATGCAGGATGGCTGCTTTGAGCTTAGGGCAATTCTGCACTCCATAAAGTGTTCAAATCTAGCTGATGTACGTAGAGAAAACCTGTCTCAATAAAACAAACTAAACTAAACAAATAAAACCCACATAACAGCTGAATCGAGACTGATTTCTTAAAACCTTAATTCCAAATCTTGGGGATTAATTGCTTGTACATACACATATTTTGAGACAGCTAATTTGATGCTATACTGCAACTCACAGCTAATGTAACAGCCAAATAGGAGCACTGATTCTTATGCTGAGTCACTACAAGTGTCGCTGTGTGCTGGGCTTGGTGGCTCAAGACTGTAATCTCAGCACTCAGGAGGCTGAGTTGGGAGGATCCTTGCAAGTTTGAGACCAGCCTGGGCTGAAAAGTGAGCTCAAGGCCAGCCTGAACTGCGTAGTGAGACCCCGTCTCAAAAAAGACAAAAAAAAAAAAAAAAAAGAGTCGCTGTGCATTGTCTCTAATGCAGAGCTCATAGTGAGAGCCTGCAGGACCAGCATCAATAAAAGACAGAGGCAGACAAATATCTCATCAATCACTTTGATGTAAGACCAATGATATGTCTTCAAATCTCAATTAGGCCACTAAGTCCTTTGTTCTTAATATACTTAAGCAGCATTTTGATATTTGAATTTGGTTTCACAGAACAAAGCATAAATAACATCAAATATGGTACATAAATGATAACTCAAATGTTCATGGAAAAGTGCTGTAGGTAAAAAATGTATAAACAATGAAACCAGGTGCAAGCTTCAAATTATACCTCAGTGTCAACAAGTGATCACTTTTCATTCAGATATAAAAAATATTTCTTGGGAGGTGATGCAGGAGAACTTCCTTGAGTTTGGGGCTAGCCTAAGTTACAGAGCTGTCTGAAATAGAGAAACCCTGACTGAGACACCCCACAGACAATGTGAAACTTGAAAAGTGACTGCATAAGACACCTTTGGTTTGCTTTAAAAAGTTATAGCCATACAATATAGAAAAATTCCACAATATTCAACATTTTCTGAGGAACAAGGTTGATATCATCCATAATATACAGAAAACACTTTCAGAGCTGGGTATTTAGCTAGCAGCATGAAAACCTAACTTGCAAGCTTGAGATCTTGAGTTCCATCCTTGGTACAAAAAACAAAAAAATTCAAATTTCACCTTCATGATACTGGGTCATAATGCAAGATAATCAAAACTAGATTTCAAGTGAATAACACAGAATTCATGGGTTGACAGGGATGTGGAATACTGATTGTTACCAGAGCTGGTGTTATTCACCTCAAGGAAGATATCACAATTCAACTTTAACTGCATGCTTATCCTAAGAACTACCTGAATTTCAGTGAAGACCCTCTCTGTTGTATGACCAGATATTTGCACACTGTGTCCTGCCAGTCACTTCCACATCCTTTCCAAGCTTGTCTGATTCACCCTAAGCAGAAAACCCTTCATGCCTTAACTAATGATATCCATGCACAATTTCAATTTAGGGCATCTCTTTACATGAATTAGTAAAGTCCATTACAGAGCATTTCCATGTTTAAACAATGTATATGATCAACCAAGCTATTAAATCAGCTCTTAATTCAGAGATGACACCCATATTCCTTTCCATTCAGAAGGATATCACGTGTATATGTTCATGCAAATGACTACATTTAGGCATTTTTCAGTGAGAATTTAACAGGCAGCCCTTTCTGGAATTTGTCCTTAGCAAGAACGCTTTACCTTACCTTTGATGACACTTTTATATCTGCTTCATTTTTCTCAAAATTCAAACCTATATGGCTGTTCTCACAAACATGGTCTACGAGCACATGTGTCACATAAAGTATGTTCAGAAATTATTTTCATTGTTAATTATCATACACAGGATTTCACTGGGTGTTTGGAAAGCCTTCCTCCATTGAAGCACATCACTACACATCTCTGAATTCTCATAATCTTTGCCAACACCTGTCATGGGGTTGGAAATGTGAGAACATATGATAAATTTAGTCAATCCCTATAAATACAAAAAAGTACAAATTTAAGGAGTGCCATTGTGGATATGAGGCCCTGCGTTACATACATTTAGAAACTTTAGAACATCAAGATTGCTGATCCCAGGAATGAGAGCAGAGACCAATCTCACCACTGCTGATCCAGCTACAAAATGCATCAGAGTCAGGGGCTTCCCAAGCTCCTTCCTCTGCTCCCTATGGTGGAGGTGCCAGGACAGTAGAGAATTTCAAAGATGATACTCCAGTCTGTTGCTATCATAGTTAATTCAGGGTTCTGAGGACACAGAATCATCCTTGCTCCCAGCAGGAGAAAAAAGGGAAAGTGGACGACCCAAGGTCAATGCTAGAAGACCTCAGGAGCTGAAGCTAACTAAATACCTGAATCTACAGTCACCAGAACAGCTTCTAAAAACTTATAACTGGTTTCTCCCAATTCCACCCTATTTCTGGTCTCCCATCCAAAGCCTCACCATGCCGTGGCTAGTGGGTTTCCCAGGTTCTTTGATAATCAGGCCACAGGACGTAGAATGAGTAAATGAGATCCAGCAAGCATTCTGCTCCCAGTTTTGTGTTCCAAACAGGTAAACAATGTCTACACACCGGAAGAGACAGCCTGCCACAGCTCACCTGATTGGACATTTCATATAGCCCGCCTCTTCATCACTGATTGACTGCTGCTCTACTATCCTCCTTCTAAGTCAAAAATAAACAGGAAAAGAAACTTCTTCCTGCAAAGAGGATCCCAAATGATAGACAATAGTCAGAGACTTCTCCAGCTGGTTGTCTTCAACAGTGTAGATCTCAGCTACACAGAGAAATATGTGTACAAAAGTGCGTTACCTCAGGCTTTTCATTTCCAAATCCATTTCATTTCAAGGATAAAAAGAAAAAATACACTAAAACTAAATTTCATAACATGTGAATCAGGGGGCAACACTGGTATATACATTGCACACTGTCATCCCAGATCATTCACCCAGAGCACAAGACATTTTATTCAATTTTCTTAAAAATACTGTTATGTGGACCTGAATTAGTTAATTATGATTAGCAATGAGACAGGGCTAGGTCCTCCGAGGAGCCCGTCCAGAAACCCAGATACCTTGCAACTATGGAGAAGATGGACAACTGCTATGGGCTAAGCCTCAAGACAGAAGATCAACTAATTCATCCATATCCTAAGGACCGATATTCTAAATAGTTCCCTAGCACTCTGAGGAAGTCAGGAGTCACCATTCAAAGAAATGTATCCTTATCCTAAAGACTGACATTCTAAATAGTCCATATCATCCTGATGAACTAAGGAATCACCCTCCCAAACCCCTAAGGGAAGATTCACTGCTGACTAAGAATGCCTGCTTTCTATGTGACTCCCTTCCCCCTTTGTTCCCAATTTAATCAACTTTACCTGAACTATTTATCTTATTGGCTACCATCTATCCCATCTTATACCAATCTGCATTGTGAGTTCCCAGTTTTCCCCACCTTCAACCCATCTCACCACATGATTTTACTCTATAGAAGTCCTTGGAAAAGACAGTCTTGCCAACCCAGTCAGGACACATTTGCTCTCTCTCACACAAACTTTCTTTCTCCCAATAATTATATTATCTTGACTTCTGTTTTTTTCTAAAATTCATTTTTTGACCTCAGAGAACACAAGCTCATACCAGACATAGTAGACCTGGAGTTTCATTACCCTATAGCAATAACAGTGTAAATTTTTGTCTTTCTTTAAGTCAGAGAAATCAGTAGATGATTGTATTCTTAAATGTTGATCTCACCTCTTAAGGGACATTTGCATTGAAGGACATTATCCCTGCCTTTTAGTGCTGCTTCTGTTTTCTGAAAGTGAATTGATCTGTAGTTTTGTTTATGCTATCCATAACGCCTTAAGGAAATGACTGGAACTTTCCTTGTGAATTGTTTACCACTAACCATGGGAGAAGACACATAGCAAAAATTCTTTATTTTCATTTCTTAATTTAAACTGAAGGATGTACTTTAAAGAGTTTTGCCCTAGAATAAATTACAGGATATCATGTTGTAGTTGATCAGGGTGAAAGGTCAAATCAGGCTACTTCCTCTTGTTTTCCTGAATACAACTTCCTCATTCCTTTCCCAAGTGCCAAAAGATAATTCAAATCAGCTCCTTACATGATATCAATGTCAGTGCCAGCACCACTAAATTTTGTATATAGCCTATAATCCAATAATCAGTCAGAAAAGAAGGCAAACCCTTGGTGGCTGTAGGCTCCTCTCCACATTCTTTAAATAGAAAGGACACTGCTACTTTTTCTTATATTCTGTGAAATGGTTTTGGCCCAGACAGGACTCTGTAGCCAGGAAAGCCTCAATCAGAAGCAGGAAGACCCTATCTCCCCCACCCCTAGGAATTTATCTGTGAGGCCATATTCCCCACCTCTGCAAATTTACCTATGGCGCCAAACCTAAGACCAATGGGCTACCTGTGCATCCCTAAAGTCCTCCTTAGGTTCCACCCCACATGGAGGCTACTTACATACCTCTACCCTATGTGTCTGCCAGAGACATCATTGGACTCCAGCAGTGGGGGGTGCCGGTCATCTTTCTCCATGTTCTCAGAATAAAAGCCTCTTTGTGTCTTATACTTCTCATCTTTTGGAAATATTTTTCATCTTTTGGAAATAATACAATCATTCTGCTTCTCTATTGGGCCATAAAATCCTAACAGTACTGATTTTTGTCTATGTATGAAGGTAATTTACCTCCTCAGTAATTCACATGCTCTATTCCGCAAGTATCCATTGGAAATAAATGCAGTGGGCTTTTGCTTCACTCTATCAGTGTCAATGCAGTGGCTTTACTCCTAAAATAAAAATAAATCTTCATATAAGTTTCAAAACAGAATTATGCATCAAAATATAGCCAAGGTCCTAGAGGCCTATGGACTGGTTTCAATAATATAATAGAAGCCTTCAAGAAACTGAAAAAAATACACAGTTTATCTAACTAAAAATTGTTCAAGCAACCAGTGATGTAGAAATTTTTGTGAACAATTATAGGTGAACCTTCTCTTTTATAAGATATAACCTAGTGTCATGGCAAAGTCTAGGTCTTACTAAATAATACAATCAAAGCAATTATTTTACACTTATAATGACTGTTTTATAAAATTTACGATATTGCCAGTACTATAATCACTGTGAGTTGTATTAATCACTTGAAACTACAGAAAAAGGAACAAATTTCAGACATTATAAAAGTATGGTCATGTTAATTTGGCTCATGTTAATGGTATAGGGGAATGAAACGCCCTTACCTACTATATATCCAGAATGAGTTTGTGTTCTCTAAAATTAAAGAATGAATTTTAGGAATGATATAGTTTAAGAGTGGAATATATTTATTGGGAGAAGGAAAGCTGCTGTCTGAGAGACAGGAAGGGTCTCAATGGGTTACCAAAGACTTTGTCTCTTTGAGGAACTTGTATAGAGCGAAATCATGAGTTTAGATGGGTCCAGAGGAGGGGAAAATGGGAATCTGAAATTTAAGCATAAGGCGGAGTAGAAATATGGTCAACCAATAAGGTTAATTGCTCAGGTAAAATTGATTAAATTGGGATCAAATGGGAGAGCAAGTCATAGTAAGTGGGCAGGTTTAAGAGCAGAGACTCTTCTTGTAGAGGATTGGGAAGGTGACTCTTGTGCTCCTCAGGGTGATCAGAGAACTATTTGGACTGTGGATCCTTAGCACTTGATTGTATTTAATTTACCTTTTGTTTTGAGATTTGGCCCACAGCAGGAGGTGATTGTCTCTTTCAGTCCTGCAAGCAATCTGAACTTATTTTCTGGCTCCTTTGAGGGCCAAGCCCTGTTGTTATAGGCAGCTGAGTTAGTTAGAAATATATAGCCAGGGAGACAGAATCAGGTCCTAGAAGTGGGACAGGCCTCAAGAGAAAATACCAAGCAAATGTGTCCATATCCTAAGAATTGATTTTCTAAATAGTTCCCTGTCACCCTGCTGAAGTCAGTAGTCACCCTCCCAGTCCCATAGAGGAGAGTTACTGCTCTGTAAAATGCCTGCTTTCTATGACCTCGCTTCCCCATTTTTCTGAAGTGTAAATGATTTTACCTGAACTATTAATTATATTGGCTAAAGATATCTCTGTCCAAAGTTTTGCCCATCTGCCTTGTGAGTTCCCAAGTTTCCCCACCTTAAACCCATCTCACCCCATGATTTTATCCTATAAAGTCCCTAGAAGATACAGAGTCCTTGACAACCCACTTATGACCACTCCTGTTCTCTCAGACAGAAGCTTTATGAGAGTGTTTTCACTGTGGTAAAAGAGAGAATATAAATTAAAATTGGCCTTTATTCTAAGAAGGTGGAGAGTACAGCATAACCACTAGACATCTGCCTTTTTCTGCTGGATAGGTGGTGAGGGGGATTATATCTACTTTCTGACTGGGGTGATGCATAAAATTGGCATTGCTGATGTGCCAGTAGCTGATTGGGACTCTTTTCATGCCACAGGTAAGTTGCCTAAGGGAGGGGTATGTGAGCTCAGGGTAAATGTGCCCTGGCCTGCTTCCCACTGCTGTAATATCCTATCTAGAGCAAAAAGCTTTCACTTTTTTCTCTCAATAGTTATATTCTGCTCTTCACCTCCATTGTTCCTAAAATTCATTCTTCTATTTTATAGAATACAAACTCCTACCAGACACAGTAGGTCTGGAGTTTCATTCCATTATATCACTATCTGACTGCCTATATTTCTAAGTATCACAGATCCCTGTAACATTAAGAATTATTTATCTATTTCACTTAGCATAATTGTAGCAAATAAAATGTACTTAATGGATGCAGTGAAATATCCCATAAAACTGAAAAAAATATTATTACAGTTTCTCTATCTATCATCACCAATGATTTTCATCTTTCAACTATGTGGGGAAAAAATAAAAGCAGCTCTCAGCAAATAGCAATGATATAGTGCACAGTTTATTACTCACTGTATTTACCATGTTATTTGTAGATACTTCATAGATGACAAAAGAAACATTGAGCTTTTTAATGAAAAACTATCAATTTCAATAGTTGTGCTTATAGCACTACACGGTTGACAACTGTACACTGGAGATTCATTCCATGGGCTTCCACGGTACCCAGAGCAAGAATCTCTCGGGGAAACCAAGGACCCAGTTCCACACAGACATCATGGAGGGAGCCGATTGTTGCCTTTAATCATCAGTGTAGCAGGCACTGACCATGATGCAATGACCAGTGCAGAAAGAACCACTTCTCTCTTGTGACTTCATTTTATTCAGACCACACAGTCACCCTGGAGAGCAGACCAGGTACTACCCACATTATGGTGAATGTGCCTAAGTTCCTGGACTCTGTACATGTGGACACATAATAGGGACGGGGAGTCCCCAGAAGGCACACAGAATGGGGTGATTCATCAGTGTATGAACTGAAGGTGGAGGAAAGGCAAGCAGGATGCACTCCCACTGTCCACTCACTTCTCAGATAGTTATAGAGCAGCACCCTGTGGAGCACCCATGATTAGAGTAACACTGCAGACTCCACTCTCTTTCTCACAGAGGCAACATTCCATGAGGGCTCAACAGGGAGATGTATTTCAGGCTTCCCTGAGTAATGGAGGGCAGGTGGTCACAGCAGTATCCAGCGACTTGTCAGCAGGTGAGGGCTGCCTGGACCAGCCTTAAAGAAGGCAAGGAAAAGGCTGGGGCTGAGCTTTCTGCAGTTGGAGCAGGAGTCTGGTGTCCAACTTCACAGGATGTCCCAGGTGGGCAGTTTGGAGGGAGGCCAGGCCTGCACTGCTGCTTACTCCTGTCCTCCCAGGAACAGATCTTCGCATTTTGGCTACCAGCAGGTGCTGCTGAGAGAGCTAGGACATCCCGCTCAACCTACCTGGCTGTGTCAGACCAACCTGAGTTCACTGAAGCTGAGAACTACAGTACTCTAGGTCTGTGGGTCTCTGGGAGGGCACAGAGCACTTTAGACAGAGAAAGACTCCCATATGTGGGGCCTCCTGCAACTCTGAAGCATGCAGAAGTGAGTGGGGTGAGGCAGAATGGGAAGTTTTGCTGGGGTGGATTTGTGCACACAGTTGTCTCTGACAGGCTCTGGGCTTTCTGGGGCCTGCAAGGAACAAGGATAGTTGGTGATCTTTTCTCTTTTTGCTGGTGCAGGGCTGCCACCTGACTGAGCTCAAGTCCTCTTTGCAGGTCTTGTTCCAGCTCCTCCTCCAGTGACCTTATCAGCTCTAGGATCATTGTGAAAACTATGGTCATGTACCCTGTCATAATTAATTCTAGAGCTGGGGCTGCTTCTGGCTTCACAGTAGATATTCTGAATTCCAACTCCAACATTAAATTCTAAGATAATGTTAATTAAAACTTAAGATTTCCCTAGTTTCAACATGTTCAGTTCAGTAGTACCTAAGTACATCAGCTTTGTAGAATCTTCACATCTGTCAAGTTTCAGCTTTCTGATCAGTGTTGGACCCATCCATACCCCTGCACTCTCCTGCTAGTCCCCACCCACCTTTGACCTTTCTCTTCCTGTGAATTGCTACTTTGGGTCTTTCATGTCAGTGCATCAGATTCTGTTTGGCCAAACATTACTGGAGAAGACTAGCTGCTATTGCCCCTTGTTAGAAGAGAAAACCCCAGATAGACAAAATCTACAGGGAAAATATAGAGAGCATTGTCGATCTACTCATCCTTCTATGTCAGACAAGCTTGTCCATGATTTCAGTAATAAAGGAAGATAGGAGGGGCTGATTCTTCATGTTTTAAAAACAGAAACAATAATAATGTAGAAACCACAACAGAAAATCTTTCCTTACAAGTAGTATTGAGATAGATGATTTGTATTACAGGTATAAAAGAGGTCTCATGTGTCCACTTTGTGAGACATATGATAAATTCATGTAATTCAAAAGAGAATCACCACCCATGATCCACAAATGCAGAGAACACTCAGCTTCTTAATGCTGATTTACGCAGGAACACATCTCTTAAGTATTCTATGCGCCCACCTTATGGCAGGTTACAAAGCAGGTGCTGAACAGCACTGTGGAGATCAAGGTGGGAGAGCAGAGCACTGTCCCACAGCTCCCAACAGAATTCTAAACAGGGGTCCCTGGATCTGGCAAAGCTAAGAATAGAGGATTATCCCACACAGAGAGCTGGATTACTTCAAGATTTATTTGCAAGACTGTAGTGGTTGATTGATTGTGTCATTTTGAGACATTTAGGAGCTTAACTGAATGAGTTTAACAGCTCTACACCCAAGAATGGAGAAGACCCACCCTAGGGTGGCTCATCACCTAGAGGTATAAAAGGGAAGAAGGAAGGACAAATGCATTCCATTCTTGGGAGAAGCTCCAGTCTTCACCTTTGTTTTGGAGGTTGTCTCCTGGCTTCTAGTGTAAACTCTTCAGCTTTCCATCATAGACTTTTCAGCCTTTCATCTTAGAGCCTTTGGCCTTCTGTAACAGACCCATCACCCTGCTGGTGTGGACTTGCATGAGACACTGGGGTGAACTCCAGACTTTGGATTGAATCCTTCAGCCTCCAGTGTGTAGACACCCTCTGCAAGCTTCCTCATCTGACTGTGACTTACCATCTTAAGACTGTTAGGGCCAATGCCACAGGGAAAGAGACCCCAAGGACTCAACTCTTGGTGAGGCAAAAAAGTTTATTTCCATGCGCATGGGGTCCCCCAGGCAAACGAGTGCAGAGGGCCCCAAGGGAATTTGTGCAGGGTTTTTAAGGGCACAAGCGGGAAGCAAGCAGGTTTACAGAAGCAGATCGCATTGGTTAATTTTGAACGGCGCAGGACTTGGCAGATGCTGATTCGAGGGGTCTGGGGCTGTGTAACCATGGAGACTGAGGGTCCTGGTCTGATCTCAGAGTGCCAGGTACAACTCGGTCTCCTTTGAATAGCACATTCCTTTACTTATCTTTATCTTTACAGAGGACAGATCACCTTGTGGTTAATGACTAGCAGATGTATTCCTTCCTGTCCTGCCCCGATATCTCAAGGAGGAATTAGGGAGTGGAACATTCCTTACTGCTCTGTTCTATAGCTCGGGGTGGGGGGTTACATTACAAACGGGGAGTCGATTCTCTCAAGACAATCTTGTTGTTTCATTTACTTTTGTATATCTTGTGTTATATTGGTTTTCTCTAGTAAAACCCTAACACAGATTTTGGTACCTAGTAGTGGGTTCATTTGCTATGACTATACCTGACCGTGTTATTTGCGAGACTTTGGAAATGGCTCATGGGCAGAGTTTGGAATGGTTCTGTTAGACTGGTGTCGCAAGGAAGACTCCAAGGGCCTCGCTCTCATGTAAAAACAATGGGGTTTTTATTATTCCGTGTACACGGGGTCCTCCAAACAGGTGGAAACAGAGAACACCTTACTCGAGCAGGGCTGTGCCTTTTAAGGCCTAAAACCACAAAGCAAGCAAGCATTGTTACAGAAGCCAATCATAGCGATTAGAGCAGAGCTGATGGTGAGCTGTCCTTAAGGGATTAGGTTTTTTAGTGGGGCAAGGGAGTGTCTCCCTAGAAGGGGTGGCATTTCTTAGGAATGGGCGTTTGTCTCATGACTGAGAGATCTGTCTTAGGTTAAGACTGTTTGTCTTAACTGTTTAAGAACACTGGTTCCTGTAGGGGTGGAGCTGTACATACTTTAGCACCACAACCGTTCTATTTGTAGAGGGCAATAATGGTTAGCATATCAATTAGGTAAGATTTTACAATTCTTTACAGAGAGCATTGATTAACATATCAATCTTTTACCCAGGGGAAAAGGAAGACACACATTTACAGTTACAGGTATTACTATGATATAAACGAAGCTATTTTTGTGAAGAATGTACAATCTAATACAATCTGATGCAATTAACACAATTTGTGATGGAGCTTCTGGATAGGGAAGACCCAGGATGTCAGGAGCTATTACCTCAGGCCTTTGTTTTATGGCCTTTAGGAAGTTAAAACTTAACCTAGTTGGATTTGAAGGGAGAAGGGGAAGGGAAGCAGCAGATGGAATGAGCTTTCTTGGTCTCTTCAGTTCAGACATGTCACCTGGATGCATAGAGCTGGAGCAGCTTAGACTGTTCTGTAGAGAAGATTCTGGTCAGAGCTCAGGAGACCAGAAGGCTGATAGTCTGATGGTAAAGACCTGGCTTGTGAGGTTTCTGCTGAGGATTGCACTGGTTGTAGGACTCCCCACGATGTGTGTTATGGTGTAGAGAAAGTTTGTCTGCATTTTGTTCATGCCCAGTGATTTAACCTGAGAATGAATCAAATCACAATGAACTGATTAATCTGCAAAAGGAAATTTCAAAGCAGTGGAATGTAATGCTGAGGTTGTGGCATGGCTATTGTTGGGGGCTTTAGACTGCTTTATGTTGCAAATCAAAGCAAAGAGCTCAGCAGGATAATTTACAACTCTGTGAAGTTAGCCAGAAGGAAAATTCCAGGAAAGCTGTGGATTGTAAAGACAGGGTTGAGACTTTGATTGCTGAGGAGAAACAGAGAGACAAGAAAGATGGTCATGGGAAGCACCGGGTCCCCACACTTTGCAGCTTCAAAACCACAAAAGCGAAAGAATTTGCTCAGAGGAGAAAGTTGCAGAGAATTATGCTCCAAAATGGCAATGGAGGCCATGTGACATTCCAGAATGGTGGCAACATAGAGAAGCTTTTCTTCACAGTCAGATTCACAGAGTCCAGTGATTCAGGCAATTAACCCCTACAGCCAAGAGAGAAAAAAAGCCTGGCTACTGCTCCAGTTGACAGCAAACTTTGGGGGCATCCACAAGGTGTTGATTTTAGGTGCAAGGCAAATGCACAAATTCTGAGGGTAAACAGCTTGCACCATTTGCAAAGTGCCTGGGAGGCCAAGCAATATGTCCCTGAGAGGGCAGTACATAAAGATGTAAGGGTAAAATCAAATGTGCAGTGGAGACCCCAGAAGTTTGGAAAATCCAGGAACATGGATCATCCAAGAAAAGCTGCAAAAACTGAGCAGAGAACATTTAAGAGCAAAGCTGCAGGAACTGATATCCCTGAAAGTGACATGAGAGTGAAACCATCCAAGCCTTTTGGAGCTTCCAACCAGATTGCTTCAAATGCTGAGCATGACTTAATGTTCGCCAAGCTGCATGTTGGACTTGCTTTGTTTCCAATGCTTTATATTCCCCTTCTTGTAACTTTTGGAATGGTAATGTTTATCTTGTGCCTTTGTATTTCAGAAATGTTTAACCTTGTTTCATTTGTACAGGGTGTTACAGTTAACAGTTTGTCATAGATCTTGGAGGAGAATTGGGACCTGGAATTTTCATCAATTCTGCAACATCAATGCTGAGACTTTGCCAACTCTTGGAGATGAAATAAATTTTTTTTTTGTATAAAGGGTATACATAGTCCTGGGGTCCAGGGGTGGAATGTCATGGTTTATGTCTGTCGCCCCCAGGCCTCATGCTGAAAGAGTTAACTTTACAGCTGCAACCCCCGAGCTATCTGTACAAAACAGGAAGGGACTTTCTGCGGGTCCACAGAATGTTCTGTCTCAGTGGGTTAGGCAAGATAAGACTACTGTTCCGGGAACACAGTGACCGGGCTATGACCCCCAGGCACCAAAGTTACCCAACCCTGAGGCCCTCCAATCAGCTCCTGCCAAGCCCTGCGCTGTTCAAAACTAACCAATGTGATCTGCTTCTGTAACCTCGCCTGCTTTGCGGTTTATGCCTTTAAAAACCCTGTGTAACTTCCCTTCGGGGTCCTCCGCACTAGTTTGCTGGACGGACCCCATGTGCATGGAAATAAAGCTTTTTTCCCCTTAGAGACGTGGGTCCTTGGGGTCTTCTTCCCTGCGACACCGGCCTTACATTTGGAGGCCCCAGCGAGATCGTACGTCTCACGGGAGACGATCTCAACGGCTCAGCGTCCCTCTTCGGGTGAGTAAGACCGGCCATATTTTTACTTTCATTTTGGATCGATCCGCTGTTTTCTTTTCGCCCCAGGCCGAACTCCAGCTCTACTCCAGGGGCAATCTCTGTTCCTTGGTGATCGGGGGATGCCCCACACGGTTTTCCGTGACTCACCATCTGCGATAGGATTTTTCTATCAGTCTGGGGAATTTCATTCCCAATCTGTGGTCCGTCCAGGCCAATCTGGAGGCACCTCTTAAGGTGACTCATTTGGTGTGAGACTAATGCGTGAGAGTGAGGTGGCCAGCCTGTTTGTCCTGTGTGTTGTGGCTGTTGTGATTGGTTATTTGTTGTGTCGTGCATATGCTAACCACTCTTTGTCTTCAGAACATCATGGGCAGACGACATCATCCCCATTGTCCCTCACCCTCGACCATTGGTTGGAGGTTCGAGAGAGAGCTCACAATCTCACCTTACAGGTTAAGAAAGGTAAATGGCAGACTTTCTGCTCGTCTGAGTGGCCCACATTCTCCGTGGGTTGGCCACCGGAGGGGACCTTCCACCTTCCCCTCATTTTAGCAGTTAAAGACATCATCTTCCACCCCGGATGAGAGGGCCACCCCGACCAGGTCGCCTACATCTTGGTATGGCAGGACCTCAGGGAGGAACCCCCACCATGGGTAAAACCCTTCCTTCCTCCGCCCGACTCTTCCATACCCAAACTCCTGGCTCTAAAAGGGCCCCCTGCCCCGGTCCTGCCTGACTCCCAACCTGACCTCCCTCTGCTCGATTGTGATCACCCTCCTCCTCGGCCTACTTTGCCTCCTCCTTATGCACTTCCACCACCCGTCTCCCCGCTGGAGTCAGAGGCCTCTCTTCCCTCAGCTCCAACTCTCTCTCTGTGCTCCTCACCTCCCTCTGTGGCCTGCTCTGAGACCAGTCCCCCTGAGCCTAAGGCCCAGCTCGGAACACCCGCAGTAGACAGCGGCCGGAGGACCCGGTCGTCACTCTCCCTCTCCGTCCCTATGGGCCCACTATAAGTGATGGGACAGCGGAGGGAGAAATGCTGGCCCTTCAGTACTGGCCATTCTCATCCTCAGATTTATACAACTGGAAAAATAATAACCCCTCTTTCTCTGACGACCCCTCTAAGTTAACAGGCCTAATGGACTCGCTCATGTTCTCACACCAACCCACATGGGATGACTGCCAACAACTATTGGGGGTCCTGTTCACCACTGAGGAAAGAGATCGAATCCTTCTCGAGGCCCAAAAAAATGTTCCAGGAGATGACGGCAGACCCACCCAGAGACCTGATCAAATTGACGATCTTTTCCCACTAAAGCGCCCCGACTGGGACCCCAACTCTCCTGACGGTAGGCAGCATCTTTCCATCTATCGCCAGACTCTAATGGTGGGTCTCCGGGTGGCCACTAGGCGCCCTACCAATTTGGCCAAGGTAAGAGAAATAACTCAAGGGCCCACAGAGACTCCCTCAGTTTTTCTAGAACGCTTGATAGAGGCTTACCAATGGTACACGCCTTTTGACCCTGAAGATGAAGGCCAACAGGGCTCAATCGCCATGGCCTTCATAGGGCAATCAACTCCTGATATAAGACGTAAGCTCCAAAGGCTAGATGGTCTACAAGACCTAACTCTGAGGGATCTCGTTAAGGAAGCTGAGAAAGTCTACTATAAATGAGAGACAGAGGAAGAAAAGGAGTTAGCTAGAGACAAAAGACGAAACAAGGAATTGGCAAAGGTGTTGGCCACAGTTATTCAGGGTAAGCCTGAGACTGGAAAGGGAAAGCCCAATCGCCCCCCATTAGACCCTGACCAATGTGCATATTGCAAGGAGAAAGGACACCTAATTAAAGACTGTGAGAAGCTTAAAAGAAAGAGAGCCAAAGAAGAACGAGAAAGGCAGTCCTCACAGTGGCAGTGAGCCCCCATGCTCGCCTTAGATGAAGAGGAATAGGGACTTCAGGGCTCGGTTCCCCTCCCCGAGCTCCGGGTAATGTTTAAGGTGGAGGGGACTCCCGTGGAATTTGAGGTCGACACGGGAGCTGTTTACTCAGCCCTTCAGGCCCCCTTGGGAGCCCTTTCAACCAAGAAATCGCTAGTTCAAGGGGCTAACGGAAGCAAATACTGCTCATGGACCACCGAACGCACAGTCGACCTGGGAAAAGGAAAAGTAAAACATTCCTTCCTGGTCATCCCAGAATGCCCTGCTCCCCTGTTAGGAAGGGACCTGTTAACTAAATTAGGGGCAAAGATTTCCTTTGAGCCCCAGGGACCTCAGGTGACATTCCGCAACCCGAAGGTTGAACAGCCCATAGTCACAATATTGACTCTGAAGTTGGAAGATGAATATAGGCTCTATAATGATCAGAGTCTTCAGCCTGTTCCTCCTGCTTGGTTAGCTAATTTCAAAGACTCCTGAGCTGAAACGGCTGGATTGGGACTAGCCAACCAACAGCCACCTGTGGTGATCACTCTAAAGGCCACTGCCTCCCCCGTCCGAGTTAGACAGTACCCCATTGGCAGAGAAGCCCACCAAGGAATCAAGGTACATATACAGAGACTTTTAGATCAGGGGGTATTAACCCCCTGTCGATCTGCATGGAATACACCACTACTCCCTGTTAAAAAGCCAGGAACCAATGATTATAGGCCAGTACAGGATTTGAGAGAGGTCAACAAAAGGGTGGAAGACATCCACCCCACTGTGCCAAACCCCTATAATCTCCTCAGTGGCTTAAACCCATCCAGAACCTGGTACACTGTCCTAGATTTGAAAGATGCCTTTTTCTGCTTACCCCTTCATAAGGACAGCCAATCTCTGCTTGCGTTTGAATGGACAGACCCAGACTCCAAAATAAATAGACAGTTGATGTGGATGCGCCTCCCCCAGGGATTCAAGAACAGCCCAACTATCTTTGATGAGGCTCTCCACAAAGATCTAGCTCCATTCCGGGCTCAACACCCGGACCTCACTCTACTTCAATATGTGGACCACTTGCTTCTGGTGGCAGATACAGAGAAGGACTGCAACAACGGGACCCAAGATCTCCTACATGAGTTGGCCGCTCTAGGATACAGGGCATTGGCAAAAAAGGCTCAAATCTGCAAGTGAGAGGTAATCTTCCTGGGCTACACCCTAAGGGAGGGAAAGAGATGGCTCACTGAGGCTAGAAAACAGACTGTGGTCCAGATCCCCACCCCCAAAAGCCAAAAACAGCTTCGAGAATTTCTGGGTACGGCGGGGTTTTGTCGGCTGTGGATCCCAGGATTCGCATCCTTGGCAGCTCCCCTTTACCCATTGCTTAAGGGAGGATCACCCTTTGTCTGGGGGAAGGATCACCAACAGGCCTTCGATGCCATCAAGCGAGCCCTCCTATCTGCCCCGGCCCTAGCCCTACCTGATATAAATAAGCCCTTCACTGTCTTCATCGAAGAGAAAAAGGGAATAGCTAGAGGAGTGCTGACCCAGACCATTGGGCCATGGAAACGACCGGTGGCTTACCTCTCAAAGAGACTAGATACCGTGGCAAACGGATGGCCACCATGCTTAAAGGCCATTGCAGCAGCGGCCCTGCTCACTAAGGACGCTGACAAACTGACTTTGGGACAAAAATTAACAATTATTGCCCCACACACGCTAGAAAGCGTCATCCGCCAACCTCCCGATAGGTGGCTCTCAAATGCCTGGATCACACGTTACCAAAGCCTCTTACTCAACAAAGACAAAATAACCTTTGGGCCCCCGGTGACCCTCAATCCAGCAACCCTACTACCAGAAGAAACTCCAGAACCAATTCTTCATACCTACCAAGATATCCTGGCAGAGGAAACCGGGGTGCGATCAGACCTGTTGGATTACCCCTTGCCCGATGCTAAGGTGACCTACTTCACTGACGGGAGTAGCTTCTTGATTCAAGGTAAGCGATATGCTTTTGGGGCGGCCGTGACTGATCATTCCAATGTTATCTGGACAGCCAGACTAGAAGATGGGTCCTCGGCCCAGAAGGCCGAACTGATCGCTCTTACTAAGGCTCTAGAGCTCGCCACGTGAAAGTGGGCAAACATCTACATGGACAGCCGATATGCTTTTGCAACGGCCCACATCCATGGGGCCATATACCGCCAGCGGGGACTCCTGACCTCTGCAGGCAAAGAGATAAAACACAAACAGGAGATTCTTCAACTGTTGGCTGCAGTCATGTTACCCCAGAAGGTGGCAATAACACACTGTAACAGCCATCAAAAAGGAACTGATCCCATTACAAAGGGAAACAACCTGGCCGACCAGGCAGCGAAATCTGCAGCTATGGGTAGCTCACAGATGTTGGTGACTGATATCAAAAATCCTCCTAAAGAGGAAGCTCAAATTAACCAAACCTCTGAGGTGTCAGACCTGACTGCTTACATTCAACAGGCCCACCAGCTCACCCACCTGGGGGTTAAGAAGCTATGTCTATTGGCCCAATGCCAAGATTTTCCTGGGGTATCTCCCACTGCCATACATCAGGTTGCCACACGGGTTGTGACTAACTGCAAGGCTTGTCAATTAACCAATGCCTATCCTACTAAGCTGGCCCCAGGCAAAAGACTATGCGGTTCCAGGCCTGGACAACACTGGGAAGTAGACTTTACTGAAGTTAAACCTGCCCGGTATGGACTAAAATATCTGTTAGTCTTTGTGGACACCTTTTCCAGATGGATTGAGGCCTTTCCTACCAAAAAGGAAACTGCTGCCATAGTCACGAAGAAGTTGATAGAAGAAATTTTTCCCTGGTTTGGACTACCAAAGGTAATAGGGTCTGATAATGGGCCGGCGTTGTCAGGGATTGGCCAACATATTGGGGATTGATTGGAAAGTCAGGGATTGGCCAACATATTGGGGATTGATTGGAAATTACATTGTGCTTATAGACCGCAAAGTTCAGGACAGGTAGAAAGGATGAATAGAACTATTAAGGAGACCCTCACTAAATTAGCTCATGAGACTGGCTTAAAAGATTGGACGATGCTCCTGCCTTATGCTCTTTTTCGCGCGCGGAATATTCCATCAGTCAAACCTCCTAACCTCACTCCCTTTGAGATCCTCTTTGGCACTCCACCCCACATTCGGGATCTCACTCCCTTGACTAAACATTCCACCCTGTTACCAACCTCCTTGTCTGACAGGCTCATCACCCTTGACCTCCTACAAAGGGATTTGTGGACACAGCTAGCCTCAGCCTACGCTCCCAGCGAATCTCCCATACCACATCCATACCAGGCGGGAGACTTCATGCTCGTCCAGCGCCACCAACAAGAGACCCTACAACCTCGCTGGAAAGGACCATACCAGATCCTACTAACCACCCCCACAGCGGTAAAGGTTGACGGCATCGCCTCTTGGATCCATGCGTCGCATCTGAAACCGGCTTCGGCACCAGAGGACGGTCACTGGGAACTCAAACGGTCTGATAACCCCCTGAAGCTAAAGCTGCACTGCTTAACCCCCTCCCTCAACAGGACCTTTAAGATTAAAGGTTATTCACAAGAAAAGGGGGAAATGAAAGAGTTAACTTTACAGCTGCAACCCCCGAGCTATCTGTACAAAACAGGAAGGGACTTTCTGCGGGTCCGCAGAATGTTCTGTCTCAGTGGGTTAGGCAAGATAAGACTACTGTTCTGGGAACACAGTGACCGGGCTACGACCCCCGGGCACCAAAGTTACCCAACCCTGAGGCCCTCCAATCAGCTCCTGCCAAGCCCTGCACCGTTCAAAACTAACCAATGCGATCTGCTTCTGTAACCTCGCCTGCTTTGCGGTTTATGCCTTTCAAAACCCTGTGTAACTTCCCTTCGGGGTCCT
Organism: Cavia porcellus; assembly: GCF_034190915.1. Classification (NCBI taxonomy): domain Eukaryota; kingdom Metazoa; phylum Chordata; class Mammalia; order Rodentia; family Caviidae; genus Cavia; species Cavia porcellus. Next base: position 46,445,530 of record NW_026947515.1, on the reverse strand, counting down.
CCGCACTAGTTTGCTGGACGGACCCCATGCACATGGAAATAAAGCTTTTTTCCCCTTAGAGACGTGGGTCCTTGGGGTCTTCTTCCCTGTGACACCGGCCTTACAATGCATTTACATTATGCATTTGTGATTGGTTCATTCTGTAGCACTTGGATTAGGGGTGTGAGTGCTACACTGGTCTAGGGGTGGAGACAGCATCTGATGTAATGGCAGGAAGAAGGCTTGTCTTTCTCTTTTGCCTGTTTCCTCCTTGCTGTTTGCAGCTACCATGAACTATAACCCCACCATGCCAGCCTGCCTTGGAGCCAACTAAGTATGGACTGAAATGTCCCAAAATTGTAAGAAATAAATGTTTTCTTTCCCAACTTTTGGCATCAGGTATTTTTTCTCAGCAACCAGTAAAAAGTACCTAAGACAGTCCTGCATTCAATTCCCAGAATTCTGTTAAGGAAAAAAAAAACAAAAAACAAAAACCAGGGAGCAATGTGAGGGGCTGCAGAGTACCATTGCCTGGTCTTTCTGAAGAGCTGTGTGCCCCAAGTAGATTCAATCTCCACACCTTTCTTCGTCACTTTGATTTTAGAAATGATCAGTTCCATGAGGGAAGAGGAAAGAAGGATGTTCAACTAAGAATACAAAATCTCAGTCACGGTGGAGAACAAATTTTCAGTTCTCTACTAAACTGCATGATGATCACAGTTAATAAGGAGGATAGCTTTCAAAACTGCTAAACAACGGGATTTGTAGTCCCAGTCACTGTGAAAGAATTTGTAGATTAGGAAGGTGGTAGATAAATTAACTAGACTCATTCGTTTTACAAAGGAGTCACAGATCAGAAGCACATTTTATCCCATAAACATACATAACCATTGTGAATTTCTAAGTGAGGATAGCCTGTACCTGTACTCCCAGCACTCTGGGAGTCTAAGGAACGAGGAACACAAGATTAAACCCAAATTGGGGAATTGAGTAAATTATTTAGACCCTATCCCAAAAATTAAAAAAAAACAAATTTAAATCAAAACAAATTTTAAAAGTGCGCAGGTATATAGCTTATGCAGGTATATACTATGCAGTTTCATAGTATATAAAGTTATATAATATATATTATAGTACATAATGTATACTATAGTTTCATAGTATATAAACTGCATAGTATGAAAACTTTATTTATGTTTTCATATTTTCTTTATTAATATCTACTTGTGCTACATTAAAAGAAGAAAAGAAAAAGGGTTTATTCGTTTTGTTATGAGACAAGGTCTTGCTATGTACTGCAGGCTGACCTTGAACTCACCATGTATTTCAGGCTAGCCTCCAACTATCTGTGATCTTCATGTCTAACCCTCCCGAGTGCTGGGATTACAGGCATGCACCACCATACCTTGCAAGAAAGTGGTTTTTTTTAAATTTTTTATTGTAAAGAGGATAAAACCAAATGAAATCAAGCAGAATAGAGTCAATCAAAACAAAAGGATGAACATGGTACATGACATAAAAACAAAATGTAATAGTAGGATGTGTGGCCTGTCTCTCAGCCTGCACAGAAAATGACAACGCCATGCTGAACTCCAAATTTCTCCAGATAACTGGGCAAATACCTAGGTTTTGAAAATGTCTACTGTAAACATGCCGTTTAAGAACCAATTCATATCAAGTGCCAGGGAAAGAATAAAGAACTTTGATTTAGTATTTTCAATTTCTGGAATTCTTCCCAAGAAAAAGAAGATATATGCTCAATGCAGTTTTTCCAAGAGGAACTAGACTTGTGTACACGGTCAGTAACAGGACAACAAAGTACAAGTCTACCTATGCATGTCATATAAATATTCAACACCCTGCAAATATATGATATGAGCAGAACAGGGTAGTAATCATTAGAGACAGCTGAATATGGGCAAGATGGGTATTCTGCAGCAGGGTTCAGCAATGTGGCTGAATTATTTTTATTTGTGGATTTATATTTTTAAACCCTAATGGTCACATTTCGCCTTGTCAAAGCCCCATGCTGCATTCAGTCTGCTCACAAAACTAAACACCCAAGTGGCACCAATATTTAAAGAAGCAGAACCCCCTTATCAATGTGGGACTGGAGCCAAAGCATGTGCAGGTAGAATAATAACTGCTATCTTAACTGTAACTTCTGGGTCCTCTCTCAGTCTCTGCAGGAGGAGCTCCGAGTGGAATGAAATCGTCATTTTGGAGGTAAATATCCGCAGCTCAGCATGGCCAGGCTCACTGACAGCAGAGGCCATGTGAGACCCAGAGCCACCCTGCCACAGGTCCCACATGAGGGCTAGGCTCTCAGCAGTGCCTGGCAGGGCCAAGGAATTCGGGAAACGACCTAGGACTGGCCACGCAGACCATCAACAGAAAGCAGGGAGGAAGGGAGAAGGGCCCTGTGGACACGCGGCCAGGTCGCCCCAGGGCCACGCCCTCTGTCTCCCAGGCCCATGACCCTGGGCACCCTGCCTGGATACCCCACCAGGGGCACTTGCAGCTGTAATGTCAGGGCCACCGGCCTGTGCTGCCACTCTCTGCCTGCTCTCCCTCGCCTACCTGGCCCAGACCCCAGCCCTGGCAACTCCACAGCCTAGGCCGCCAAAGGAAGAGTGCTCTGATCTCTAGACAGTCGACAGTCGCTAGCGCCAAAATGGCGACTCCATGCACAAGACCAGCATCCACTGACAAGCAGGCCAGGGCAGGGCAGGACTGAGCTGGGATATGGAGGCGCGTGGCTCAGGGATGTCCATGTGTGTGGCCTGCCCAGGTTGGTCCAGGAGGAGTGTAACCTTCCTTTGAGGCCAGGGGTGAGGCCAAGCAGTCTGAGGGGCGGGGCAAGGGGCGGGGCCAGAAGCTGGGACCCAGTAGGTGCAGAGCCCTCCTGTGAGGCAACAATGAAGCAGTGGGCGTGACAGTGGGGGATTAAGGTCCCCCTGAGGCAGGGTTTGGCTGCAGTTGGAGGTCTCTGATAAGGCTTTTGGGAGACCCAGCCCCAGGCCCACTATGAGAGGAAGCAGAGAAGAGGACTGAGTCTTAGGCTTGGAATTTATAAGATGTCTGGACTCAAATCTTCCCGGGCCTGGCACCTTAGGCACACTGCTTCTCTTCTGGGAGCCTCAATTTCCACTATTGTTATTCTCCTATTATTTCGCTTTGAAATATTGTGGTTTTTTTTCCATTAAAAACACAAACCATGATGAATGGCAATACTCATCTCTTGGCACTGCTGTGAAGATCCAATAAAAACCTTAAGAGCTTTTCCCATTTTTCCTAGCATATGCCAAGTGTTCTATTACCATTGTTATTGGTGTTGTTATCCTTCTTTTATTACAGAGAAATGAGGGTTTTCAGTACTGCCCTCTGATTTCTTTATATCTTAAAACTATGTTTACATGTTAATATAATACACTAACAAGCATATGTAGCACTTACTGGAGTCAGGCCGGGGCCTCTCTGAGTTGATTCACATATGTTAATTCTTACAAGAGTGTGAGTTAGGAATTATCTTCATTTTCATAGCTGTGTGAGTCTAGACACCAACATTAAATACTTTTTCCACTGACAAAGCAGCGTACAAAATTTTAAGCCAGTGGGCCTGGCACCAACATTTCCATTAATTAAACCATACTTTAGCACAGCACCACTGCAGTTCTGCTTTGGATTTTTCACATGAGTGAGGCATGAAATTGTTCCTGGAAGGTTGCACAGGTAGCTAGAGGCAGTTTGTGTCAGGGTTCACTAGAGAATCAGATTTAATTTGTGTACATAAGGAGTTCTGTACATAATTTGTGTACATAAAGGATACTTATGTAATTTGTGTACATAAAGGCTACATAAAGGATTTACAAAGGAGCTTAAGATGGCCATCTGCAGAGTCAGGTGAAGAACTCAAAATGGCCAGGTGCTCATTGGACATGCAAAACATCTACTCACAAGCCTGAGGCCTGGAGCTCACTGCAGAGTCACTGTAGAGTCCCTGGCAGGAAGCAGAACCTGTGCTAGGAGCCTGGAAATGACACATAAGGTGATGGCAAGAACTCAAACTCTTCTGAACAGGCAGAAGCCAGACTTTCTCCTTTCCCTTTTTACTGCCTCCAGGATGCAGGCCTATTGGTTCCCCACCACACTCAGGGAAGGTCTTCCATCTTCAGCGAGTCAGTAATTTTCATACAAATTCAAAACTGTGCTGAACCAATCAGATAGGTGTTCTTTGTTTTGTGAGACAGGGTTTTGCTATGAAATTCAGGCTGGCCTTGAACTCACTGTGTTTCCCAAGCTAGTCTCAAACCCAGAGATTTTTATGCCTCAGCCTCCCAAGTGCTGTGTTTACAGGTATGCACCACCACACCCAGTTCCTTCTTCCTTTAAATACACTTATTCCATCATTCATGCCATTTTCTTCTGAATCAATTCTGGAAGTCCTCTTATATGGGTCTTTAGTTTTGTTGTTGTGGCTGCCTCACTGTTTTTAATTAGTTCAAACTATTTAACTTTCATGGTAATTTTGATTTTGGGGAAGAATCAGAAGTCACAAGGGTCCAGAACTGGTGAAACAGGTAAATAAGGGCACACCATGTTATGGATTAAGAACTGGTGGTCAACTTAACACCAGCTGGATTACATCAGCATTAGTGACGATGCTCCACCTGAGGAAAGTTGCCAGGATACGTAGGTGGACAAGAAGGGAGATGTTGAAGGTTGAGGCATTAAGGAGGCATTGTGGGTTTTCCTAGGAGTTGCTGTCTGAGCTGCTGGTTCTCTTGGAAGGGGTTTGGTCCTCATATTGAGCATTGCTTCCTGTCTCTGGAGAGGAAGACATGTGCTGCTTTATCTCCAGGATCAACTCCTCACACTGCTTCCTGGTACGTACCTTACTATGCTTGTCATTGGAGGAGCTCGGGGCCTCCCTGTCACTGAGGACAGCTGCGGTGACTTTCAGGATAGCCCTGGTCTTTGTTGTGAGTGTGACTCCTCCACTTCAGCATAGAACCCTCATCCCACTAGCACAGCTCCTTCATCCTGCTGGCATAGACTCTGGCTTCCACCACTGACCCTTGGGTCATCCTGGCATGGATCCGTAAAAAAGACTGGGGTGAGTCCTTCTTGTGGGCTCTCGAACTCCACTTGGCCTCATGGGAGGCATTGTCCTGAGCTCTGGGTTTTATATGGACTTATGTGGGACATGTGCTATGGGGTTTAGGCTCTTGACTACATAATCTGTGTCTTTGGTGTTGTGGATAGATTTCCTACATTTTCCTGTGTTAACTTCCGGTGACAATTATAAAAAATATAAACTCCATGTCCTAATCCTAGTTGTTCTCTGTGTACAACCCCTGACTACTACACACCATAATGTATTTATGAGCTTTCATTTCCATTGGATGGCACTCAGCAGCAACACTCACTATATTTTATCTCAATTTGTAAGGACACTCACAAAAGAGGACTTCCAAAACTGCTTTCAAATTTGCAAGAACAAATGGAGAAGTGTGTTTGAAGCAAGGAGGTGCATTTTATTAATTCATTTTTAAGGAGGAGATTTTTTAAGGAAGATTAATGGACACATATCTTTTATTTTAGTAAATTTAACAAGTTTGAATATTAGCTGTATATTTTGATCTGCCCTTGTACTTCTTCCTTGAAGTTGTTAATTAAACATCTGCATATTCACTGTCCCTTATACAAAATGATTGGGACCAGAAGTGTTTGGAATTTCTGATTTTTTCATTTATTTGAGAAATTGCGCAGACATAATAAGTTGTCTAGAGGGTGGGACCCATGTCTAAACCTGAAATTTATTTATAGTTCATATATACTTCATACTCATAGCCTGAAAACAATTTTATACAATATTTTTCATAATTTTGTGTTTGACATGTGTAGTGTGTTGTTTCTCTGGTGTGGGACTCTGAAATGTAGAAAAGGACTAAAATAAAATAGATATTGTGAATATTATCTAATGAGATTGGGAGGTAGGGAAGGAGGAGGGAGAAAGGAACAATGGAAAAAGATTAAAAAGGATGAGAAATGAGGGAAACAAAGCTTTCATAAATAAGGAGGGGAAGGGAGTTGAAGGAAAGGTAGGGGAATGGAGAAAAAAATTATATCATGTATGTTGCAAATTTCCCATGATTAACATGATCATTATTTACACCTAAACTGTGCCAATATTCTTAATTAAAAAACATTTTGTATTTGAAAAAATTTCTTGTTGAGGCATTTACCACTTTTGGCACTACAGCAGTATCCAAACCGTTTGGACTTTGAAGCATTTCAGACTTCAAATTTCAGATTAGGAATGCTCAGCCTATATTTGGATAGTGATTTGATAAATATCCCCTCTACCTCAGTAGACTAAGTTTTATGGTGAGAGTATGAAAGCAGGCTCTTTGCCTCTACGGGTGTCATTGTTTATCTCAGTGCCCCTCCCAAGCCTCATGCAATCATGGATGTGGCCAAATCCAGTATTTCTGATTGCTTCATTGTCTAGTGCTCAGATTGGTGGTATGTCTGCTATACCTGCCCAGGTGGAGCCAGCCTACAGTGTACCTGAGAGAAGAAGGTGTTTCTTTCACTTTTGTTGTTCATGCTTGCTGTTTGCAGCCAGAATAAACTGCTGCTCCTTAGCTATGTCATTTTTCCTTGGAGCCAGCTGATTTTGGACTGAAACCTGCAACCTGTAAGAAATAAACCTTTTCCATCTTTCATACTGAGTGTCAGGCATTTTGTCCTAACAACCAGTGAAAAGTAACTAAGATAACTGATAATCAGTGTTTCTGAGTACCCAACTCAATGCCTGACAAAAGAATAGTGTGCTCTTGTTGACAGAAAAAAAAACAGTATACAATTATAGATTTGTGGCACACAGAATTTCACTACTTCCAAGGCTCTGCAGTGAAATATGGTCTCATCAGTTCTCCTCTCTGAAGGCACTAAACTTGTCATTTCTTTTGCTTTATTATAGCAAATAATTCTCCTTTATCCAGTTTTCATTCACCATATGGTTTTAGAAATCAATTGTGAGCTTTTATACAATCTTATGCTGGGCATGGAACTCAGGACCTCCTGCATGCTAGGCAAGTGCTGTACCTCAAGATACATTCCAACCCTCCCTTCCTTATTCCTGGAGTTTAGGCCATGGGAATGTACTATGGTGGATGTCCAGCCCAAATGACTCACCAGGGAATTGCAGTTTTAGCCACAAGCTCAATGAAGTTATACAACAGTCTACTGTAATCAAGAACTACCCAACTGAGCCTAATCAAACCAGAAAATTGAGTAATAATTATAAAATTTTGCAATGAGGCTTTGTTTTACAACAATGGCCAATGAGCAAGAAAGGAGCAAGAGAGGCACTATTCACAATAACCATGGCAAGCAATCAGTCTAGGTATCTGTGTGCAGGAGAATGGGCAAAGCAAACATGGCATGCACTTGTGCATACATGCACACACACAGATGCACACACGCACACACACACACACACACATCCTGTTCAACCATAAAAAAGAATGAAATCTGGACATGTGCAGAAAAATTCAAGGAAGTGGAGGATATCATGTTAAACAAAATTATTCAGACACAGACCAATATTGCATGTTTTCTCCAATATGTGGAAAATAGAAAAAAAATAGAAGAGGGTCTACACAGGCCTGAGAAGACAGTTAGGAGAGAGGGAGAAGGTAGGAGCAGGGTTGACAAACTTATCAATGCACAGTATATGCACATATGAAAATATCATAATGAATCTCCTTACTCTATACAACTAGTATGTGTCAATAATTATTTTTTTTATGGAAAGGAGATTGAACAAATTTTAAAGCATGTGTGCAGTTACATGCTAATGTAGACTTTGCTTATTCCCTTACTAATTTCTTGCCCCTTTGGGGGTTTGCATGCATAAGGAGAGCCTAGATTGCTGGGAAAACATCACTGGCTGTATTCAAGGCTCAGACTCTGGCAAGTGGGAAATGAATCAAGAGGCCCAAGGCTAAGAATCTTGTTATCACTGACAGAAGTTTTCTTTTGTACCCAAGCAATGTACTCTAGCAGAATGACCCCCTAACTTCAGATGGCAGGAAGGGGGCTGTCAGACACCAGGAACAGGGTCTGCATGCTGACTCTCCTATTGCAGAAATGACCTTGAACAGATCCAGTCACTTTTCCACACTTAGTTTTCTCACTTAAAAATGATCACTTATGTTAGCAGCTGTGTAGAGAATGGAGGTAAGAAATAGAATTTCCATGGAGTTCATGAGTGAGAAGTGGCCAGAGGAAACCATTTTGCAGCTGCTCCTTCAAACTTGCATCTCTGGCCTTCAAAGATGAAGGAAAAGGCTCTTGTGGTTCCCTAAGGAAAACAATAGTACAAGGTCTTGTCCTGCAGTGGGAGGCAGCAGAGGCCTAAATCAGGTCACCTCACAAGGGAGCTTTGAAAGTTTCATCACTCAATCCTCTCCCCATCTTCTAGTTTTTCTTTTTCTGTTTGCCCCTCAATCATTCTTTAAGTAATTATGATAATATTTATATATTTCAAAAAGTGCAGCAAACAAGGAGAAAAATTAGAAATATTTGCTCTTTTTCTATGTAGACAGGTAACTATCATTGGTACATTATTAGCCTCCAGTTTCCTTTAAATAATTTAGTGTAGACATGGTTCCAGAGTGATTAATTAGGTTTACATTATTTTAACAGGAGTCATTGAAGACAGAGTTAGGATTCTACCAGGCATTAAGGATGGCAGCTCCAAAATGGAGTCAGTATGTTCAAAACTGAGCCTGCTGAGTTGTGACCCTACAGGAACCTTACAAAAACATCTGCTGACTGTCCTTCAGCTGTTCAGGACCTTTCCAGAACATGACCAGGCAGGCCATTGGCTGAAGGGTACATGGGCTGTACATGGGCACTATGTGAGCACTTTTTGGCCTGTTTTGGGGACTCAAGGAAGATTATCATGGGTGAGGTCCCAAGGTTAGAGAATGTACATTTTCAAGACATCAGCAACAGTGGTAGGCAGCAAGGAGCAGAGCAGAAAGCCAATGTTTTTGTTGTATAATTCTTACACAGGTTGTTATCTCATATTTACATTCTTGTGTAGTGCTCTCACCAGCACATGGGAGTTCACCTGTGTTAAGTCATGGTTACATAACTGTACCCCCACTGTGTGCCTGTGCAGACAAGCAGGTCATGTCCTCAGTTGTCTTTAGATGTCTCTGAACTGTGAAGCAGTCTGAATGTTTCCCCACAACACTACATAGATTGAACCCTGAAAAGTAGGCAGTCTTCCATAGGGTAGCTCTTTTCTAAACCCATTAAAAACTTTAGATAAATACTCCCTCATAGGCATCCTACTCAGAACCTCCTCCTTGCTGGTGGGAACTTTACTCCCTTGCATTCATATCTATCAGAATTGAGAAAGCTAAGGGCTAAATTGCTTGTGAGGTCCCCAGAGACAGCAGGGAGACAGACATCAGCACAGCAGCAGCAGGCAGCAAGCAGAGAGAGCAATTGTGTCTTTATCGTCCAGCCTCTGTATGTGTTGTTATGTTTACATTCTTGCATGCTGGCCTCCCAGTGGTGCCACAGGCTGATGACCACGCCTCTACCACAAGGATCTCTGAGGGACAATTACAATCCAAACCATCAGACACCCCCCAAAAAAAACATGTCACGTGTGTGGCCCTCAGGGGCCAACAATGGTGTCTAACTCACATCGCCTGCACTTCCTTCCCCTCAGTAGGACACTGCCCTTCTTACAGCAGAGCAAAAAGAATTTTTACTAATTGTTCAGTGTAACCTACAAAAAACAGAAGTCAAAATAAATAGTACATGGGAAACCCTGTTGCAATTCAGGTGCACCCCCTCAAGGCAGCTCCATAAGGTAGATGCTGTGAAATCTGTTGTAGGGGATTCCCACAGAGTTATTTTCAGAGACAGCTCCCTGGCTAGGCAGACACGAGTCACACATGCATGTGACTGTAATTTAACAAGGATCTTCTTGGGTGAGGTGTTGGAGGAGGAGGAGAAATCTTCAGTTGTTCTCCAAGTCTAGGGAACATTCTGCAGTTTAACCTTCAGCAGGTTAGCGTACTCTGCTGTAGGCATTTCCTGACTTTCCTCACAAAGTCTTAGCTTCCCTGATTTCATTTTATTTTCTTTCACAGCCCTGACTCTTAAGGTTTCTAGTGGGTAGTGACATGTGTCACTTGCATTTGTGTCTGACAACTATTCTCTCCTTGCCCAAACCCTAATCAGGATCCTTTGGTCCCCTGACAGGGTCTGAGCAGTCTGCACAAATAGGAGATGGCGACCTCCACTCATCCTGGGCCTGGTGTATAAGTTCCTGTCTTGTCATGTAGGAGAATTGCTATGTATATATCCCTGTGAGAGGCTCAGGTAAATTTAGTAAGCAGACTCAAAGAGGCAAATAGTCAGAAGAGAGTGCAGGTGCTCAGAGAATGAAGCACCTTATCATCTAGGTCTAGGGTGCTTCTGTGTTCTGGGCATGGACATCTGTGGAATTTATGAATCTATAGAAAGCAGGAGTCAACTTACAGGTGACAGGTAATGGCCCATTTTCTAGGTAAGTGGCAAGAGAAGGCCAAGTTTAAAGCTTTATTTTATCTTTAAGACATTGGATTTTTTTTTTTGAGTGAGTTTCTGAGAAAGGAAAAAAAGACATTGTAACTTTGGATAAATTTGTATCCTGAAGCTGGAGTTCTTTCTTATAAATGAAATTTTTAAATTATGATTTTTGGATGGGTCTCCTTTTAACCTATGTTTCTTTCTTTTAAAAAAAATTTTTTTTTATCGGTACTGGGGATTGAACTCACAACCGCCTGCTTGCAAGGCAGGTGCTTAGGCCGCTGAGCTAAATCTCTAGTCGCTCTTTTTTTTTAATTTTAAAGAGGAAAAATTAAAATAAAATTTCAAGACATGATAAATACATGGTAAGAACGGTTAATATGTTACATACTGTCATCTTTAAATGAGTTACTCAGGATACAATATGTCTGCATTTAACTGTCTGAGCAATGTTAGCACAAACATTTCTCCTAAGTGAACTAAAAGAACTCAGTAATATGACTATTAGCTATCATATATATATATATATATATATACATACATATACAAATATAAATATATATATTTATATATATAAATAATTTCTTTCAGCTTCTCAAACTAGGTAGACATTTGGATGTTTACATATGCAAGTCTGGTTCATTTCCTTTGTGAGTATGGTCTCTAGGTGCATCCATTTACTTATAAAGTTCTCAAGTTAATCCTCCTTTGTGGCTGATTACTACTCTATTATATAAAAATTCCACATCTTTTTAATTCATTCTTTACTTCATTGGCATTCATGTTGTTTCCAAGGTCTGGCTGTTAAAAATTGTGTTTTATGAACATGGGCACACATATAGTACTGTGGTACGATGTTTTTAATTCTTCTGGGAAACACTCAGAAGAGTAAGAGCTGGTGTTGGACTGTATGAGGAGACAAGTCCCCAAAACAAGGTGTGGTGATGAAAAGAAAACAAGAGACCAACTTATGGGATGAGGGAGGGGCAGCAGCCTGTAGGACTGAGCCCAAAGTACAGTTTTCTCTGGCTTTTTATCAGTCTTTTCTTTAAGAAGAACAGCTGCAAATGTCAGAAGAATAAAGGTCAGATAGGTGGTAACTAATTGTTTAACTTTCCAGGGACCATCTCTGGCTCTACCTGGCCTTCACATTTACTAGTCCTTTGGACACATCTTAGCAAAGCTTGTTGTCCTGTCCCAGCAGGATTCCACTGAGACTCAAGGTTCTGCATTCAGTACCTTAAACACAATGCATCTATAATACTTCCTCTAGTACAAACAGTGATAAGGCTTAGCATAGCATGAGGGCCCTGTGATGATCAGAAGTTAAACTAGTTTAAGTTAAATTGTCATCCACAGCTTGGTCAAATGGGAACTGCAATTCTAGTTTTTTGAGAAATCTCCACAGTGATTTTCACAGTGGCTGCACCAGTCTACAGCCCCACCAGCAGTGGAGAAGGTTCCTTTTCCCCACAGCCCCTCCAGCATTTGTTATTGGTTGATCTCTTGACATAGTCATTGTTTCTGTGATGAGATGGAATCTCAGTGTTGTTTTAATTTTTCAACCTATATTTATTTCGTCTTCTTCATGCAGAGTTCTTTTTTGGCTTCTATGTTCATATCTGCATTGTCCAGTTTTATCAAGTGTTCTGCTAAGGCAGTTGGCTGAAGCCTCCATCCCTGAGGTCTGATTACCCTTCGTATCCAATTGGCTCATCCTCTACCATCCCACAGCTCACTCCTGTCCAGCCTGGCCTGCCATCCTATTAGGCTGCATTAGGAAGCAGCTGCCTTCCATCTGCTACTCACTCTTAGTGTTGTCAGCTCCCTGACTTGGCCTTGCTCTGCAGCTGTGCACCCGTAAATTTCCTAGGTGCCTGTGGAGTTCTCTGTCCTCCACTGTTCAACCCCTGCAGTGGGACCTGGCTCTCTCAGGATGGTCCCCATATTGTTAGAAACTTCCTGACAACAGAAACAGGATGCAAATGGAGGCAAAGAGGACTGTGGGAACTTCTTGACTGAACTAATGCAAGAAAAGCCCTGGGAGCAGCTGCCTACTGCTTTGGTGGTTGAATGTTCTGTCCCCATCCCAGGACAGTTTTTGTTGAGATCAGGAGAATCTCAGGTACATTTAAGATTGCATACATTTAGTGCATACAAAAATAACAGGTACTCTCTGTCACACAGTGTACATCAAAAGGTTAAAGAGTGGTAAAATATTTTTACATCTCTTTAAAGTTGGTCCTAGTACTTAAAGCTTGATCTACATGTACTGGAATTTGTTAAATAAGCATTTTGTTATTGCATAAATAAGATACAATTGGATTGGTTAATGAGTCTCTCTCTCTCTCTCTCTCTCTCTCTCTCTCTCTCTAAATTGTACTCTATACTTATTAGATTTCTAGAGATGTCTGTTAAAAAATCAAAATTTTTCCTTAAGTGTCAAATCTAAGTAAATGCATGCAAAGTTTTTAAATGGTGTTGAAATTAATGATTGCTAATCTCAGGTATATTAAATACATCTCTTTTTATAAGGTTGTAAGGTTTTTTTAAAATGTAGGATGTGAGGAAGACATCTTATCACATTGATGGCTCTAAACTAGGGTTTTAGGTGGGATTTAGGGTGCCTCAGAGAGATGGTGACCAGAGGGTGGTGACTAGGTTGTTGACTTTGTCCCACTCTATTTGAGTCCACATGCAGGTTTTGGGTCTGAGAGATGCTGTGTGCTTGAACAAAAGGCCCCTAAAGTGGTTTTTGCACCCTGAAAAGGTTCAGCTTGTTGGCTGGCTTTGTTTCTTCCAAAAGTATTAACCAGCATCCATCCCTCTCACTCAGCCCAGCTGCATCAGGAGCCCTCTAGTCCAGCACTGCAGTTCACAGATGGGCAGGAGGTGTAGAGGGAGAAGTGAGTCAATTTTGGGAAGTTTGTAGAAAGGGCAACAAGGAAAGTGAAGCTTTGGTAACAAGGAATAATAAAGAAAAATGTTGAATTCAATGAATTTTCATAAATGAAATGAACACCCACCTCTTATGCTCTTTTCGGCTGCTTCCTCTCTCATCCCCTCAGATAAATCTTATCCAGAGTTTAATTTGTTCTGTTTCATCAGTTATACATATGCATGTGCATTTATATCTGTGTATGTGCTCTTACAATTTGTGTTTTTTGAGGGTCTGACTTTTTCACTTATCTTTGTATTTGTGAGTTTTACACATCAATTCATTCACAAAGCCATTACATTATGACCTGTTTCATGTAGTTGTGGATGTCTTTCTTCTGATGGCTCTGTGTTTCTCACCTTGATTTGTTTCTTCTCTTGGCTGGTCTCTTCTACCCACTGGTTGATGGGTTTTAGGGTAATTGCTAGTTTGGGTCAAGTATAAGTTCTGTGGTGATGAACTCCTACATGTCTTTTTAGTGAATATATATATACATACATACACACACACACACACACACACACACACACACACACACACACATATATATATATATATATATATATACATACATACACACACACCTATATATATATATATATATATATATATATATATATATATCTGAGTGGCATTCAGGTTATACATATTTCTTCTATATTATCTGATATTGCCTGTATATTTCCCATACCATAGAGTATATTCATGACCTCAGAAAGATCTCTTGTGATTATTTGAGATTTATTGTTTTTTGAGAGGCAAGCTTTACTCCTAAGCTTGAGTTATATTCCTGCCTCAGTTTTCTGAGCAGCTGGGCCTCCAGGCATGCAGTAGCATGCCAAGTTAGATTTGCCCTTAACCTCTTTCTTCAGTAGTCTTTAGGCACTTGTGTCAGGCACCTTGCTAAGTAATACAAGTGATGTTAAAAATCCCTGACAGTGATGGGCACATTGCTTGGTGGCAGAGCTCTTGCCTAGCATGTGCAGGGTGCTTGGCTTAGTAAGCCATGACATCTGGTAATCACAGTTTAGAGGGAAGGTCGGTGTGTGGGTGTGTACCTGACCACTGTAATCCTAACTCAGCACAGGCACTGAGCACCATGCCCTGTGTGGTGACACAAAAGATCTCAGGTTTTCTGAATTTTTAACTATAAGTGGGGTAGAGGGATGTCAAAGCACAAAACCTGACAGGGAGATGAGCAGAGGGCTGAGCTATGATGCCTGACCATGCACTCCCTGGGAAAAGAGCTTTGTCTTCACACCAAGGATGGATGGGGACAGGTCTGCCTCCCCCAATGAAGGGTCTTGGTTACTTTCTACTGTTGCCTGTAGTACTTGGTACAGTGCCTAACACCCCATGAATTGTGATAGTCGCTTTCCAGAAATAGCTTAAAGAACCACAAACCAAATGGTGTAAAACAGCAGAAATGTGTTTTTTAAAGGTTGGGGACTCAAAATCAGAATCAAGGTGTTAAGGTGGTCATTCTCCCTTTGAAGTCACAAAAGGAGACTTGTTCTGTTCTTCTGGTGACTGCTGGTCTACTGGGCAGCTCTTGACTTATACCTGTCCAATTTCTTTCTTTGCCTGTTGCCAGGGGGCACTTTAAGCTTGGTCTGTGACTTCACTCACACTGAGTGTGAGTTTCAGTACATCTGTTTTTACTAATGGAAGATTTTAGCTTTGAGTCTTCTTATGAAAAGTTGAAATTTAATATCTAAAATTTAGTGAAGGGAGGTTCTAATTAAGAGACTGGCTCCTTTCATGTACATATGTATTTGCTTGTCCTCTCTGTGATGTTAGCCAAAGCTCCATAAGGTAGGAAATGCACTCAGAGCAAGCCAAAAGATGGTGGTCAGAAAAACATTGCTTCCTTGTGCTGATGGCCAGAAAATTTCAGAGAAAGCCCAGCTGAAAATCACTGCCATAGATTATTCATTCAGGCAACACCCAATTATTTAGTGTTAACTAATAGTGTTAGCTATTTTTGGTGTAGGGGTAAGTTTTTATTTGGTCTTCATTTTTTAAAAAATTTTATGTGTTTGTAGACACCAAGCCTTATAAAGCAAAATATGTGTACAAGGGGGAAAAAAACCTGATAATGGATAGTGGAAGATCACCCCAGGATGGCCAGAAGAGAGTCCCTGGAGTGACTGCACACAGTGGGACAGCACTGTGCACTCTTGTGTGGTGAAAGTGCTGGGTGCTGTACATCAAGTGTCAGATGGCACTTTGACACCAGCCAGAAAAGTATTGCTAAACTTGGTGAAACTGAAAGGTGAGAGTTTTCTTGAAGAAAAACTGTGAAACCATTCCCGGTATCTTAGTTCTCATAATCATCATTCTAAAACAATAATCTGACAGCTGCCTGATTTTAGATTTCACTGTGCACAGCAAAATATGGTCCAGTGTAATGATTTACTTAGGTATAATGGTGCTCCAGGGCTGAGCATAGGATGAGTCTGGGAAGATTTGCAGCTGCTTAGATGAAGAAAGCCTGTTTATGAATGAAAAAGGACAGAAATATCCACAGGTCAGTGATGTGGCCTGGCATAACAATCTCAGTGTTGTCATAGATTTTATGCTACACTTTAGATTTTTCAAAGAGATCTTGAAAGTAGTCAGCTGAATTATTCTCCAAATCTAAACATGCATTTAGAAAATTCTACAGCACTTGCTGACAATCCTACAAACCTTCAGGAAACCTATAAACAATTTGCTATCATTGTAGTAGTCCCAAAGGAGAATTTTAGTAACAGACTTTCACAGTTCTGTGAGATGGAGACAGCAACTGGGTTTGTTTGTTTGTTTTCATTTTTTGACACTGTGTCTTGCTGTGTCATTCAGGCTAGCCTTGAGATCACTTTGTAGCCCAGGCTGGCCTCGAATTTGCAAGGATCCTTTTGCCTCACCTCCTCACTGCAGGGATTATAGACATGAGCCACTACACCCAGCTAACACTATGGTTTTTTTCTTCTCCAGAAAAAGCCAAATTTGAAGAACTTGATTGTTTATGGTAACATGGGTTAGATTTTTGAAATATGGAAATGGAGTTATTGGAATTTCAAGAAAACCTTTTTGGAAAGTAAACTCTATGACATATGAGAAACACTTGAAAAGACAGAGTCTGAAATGATGATAAAGGACAGCACATTTGGTAGTTCTGTAAATGAAATCCTGAGAGAAAACTCAGTGCCTCCATAGAATGGGCCATGCTGTTACTGGGAGGAACCAACCAAGAACCCAGCCAGCCAGGCTTTTTGCTAAGTTGTGCAAGCCATGCAGGGACCAGGAGGGAAAAATTCAGCTCCTCCTGTGAGCCCACAGGCATGTGGGCTGAGAACCAACACCTCTCTCTCCCATAAGCAAGCGGCTGGTTGGGAGGACAGTCTTAGTGGATAGCAACTGAGGTCCAAAAAGCACCTGAATGCTTGTATTGTTTGGTTGACTTTGCATTTCTGAGACCATAGTTCTGAGCAACTACTGTGAGGATAAGAGTATGCAATCTAGCAAATATGGGTGATTTTCTTCTATCTTGTCTTTGAAATCCAATGTTGTTCTCATAATTTTGTTTTGTTCTGATTAATTGTTTTGCTTTATTCAATTTCTGTTTTG
Source organism: Cavia porcellus (assembly GCF_034190915.1). Lineage (NCBI taxonomy): Eukaryota > Metazoa > Chordata > Mammalia > Rodentia > Caviidae > Cavia > Cavia porcellus. The sequence continues at coordinate 46,428,393 of NW_026947515.1, read as the reverse complement.
ATTAGTTTTATTCTGTTTTTTTATTTGATTTTGCTATATCTTATGAAACGGACAACTATTGTGAAGATAATGAGATATACTATGGTAGCCATTGTTGTTTTCCTAGTTTCCTGCTTTGAAGTTCTGTACTAACTTCACTACTTTGCTTTGATTGAGTTTATTCTGTTAGTTTTGCTTTGTTGGATTTCATTATCTTTAAAATGAAAATGAAATCCTTGAAGTGTGGAATTTTCTGCAAAATAATTTAAATCAGCCATGGTCGTGGCACAGACCTTTAATCCCAGCACTTGGGAAGATGAAGCAGGATGATTGGTGCAAATCTGAGACCAGCCTGGGTTGCAAAGTGAGCTCAATGCCAGCTTGAACTGTACCATGAGACCCTGTCTCAAAAAGACAAAAAAATTAATTCAATGAAAGCATTGAGGATTGCTTGTGTTACTTTGGATCATCTTACGCTGTGGGCAGCTGTTTTCAGCTTTGAATTATATTAAATCTGATATATGAAACAGACTAACAGATGACTTGAGTAATGCATGTGTTGCTCTGAAACTAATGCAGTATGAGCCAACCTCTGACAAATTACCAGTGTGCATACACCAGCAAAGATAATATTGTGTGAAAGCATACCAAATGCACACTTTCACTTTTCAATATAAGGTTGTTTGTATCATTGAAAGCTTTGTGATTGTTTTTCTCTCAAGACAAAATATGTCAATGGATGAGTTGTTTTTTCTAAACTAAAACCTAAGTTCAGTATTTAGATTTAACTGCAGTGTTGTCACTGCAATAATTAAGTTGGTTTTGGGCCCTTGGTCTCTAAAAGGTTTCCCATCACTAATTGAGGAGGCTGGAGGGGCAAGGATTCCATTCACAGCTCTCCCATCAGGCCTCTAGACATCTGGTCTCAGGCATGGACAGGGCATTTAAACAGGGTCTGGTTCCCCCAGCTCACGCAAGGCAGAACACAGGCTGAAACATCAGTTCCCTGGGAACTGTGAGAGTCAGGAACTAAGTTTGGGACTCAGCCAATCAGTGCTCTACTGACTGAGTAGGAGCAACATCTGATTCATCTAACTCTTTCCTCTAAAACACAGAAAGTGGAGCATCCATACACTCAACTTGCAAAGGCAAGGTTGGTGGGGTATCCGGGCTTCACTGGGGAGTGGGGAGCTGCAAGGTGTGGTTCACAAACTACTGGTTACTGTAGTGCAGAAGGGGACAGTCCTGAAAGAGTTCACATCACTGCAGAACCCACCCTAACTTAGGTGCAGCTTGGGTCCAGTCCCTCTCTGTTCCTATTGACCCATGTGCCACACTAATCAGTGAGGTGAAGTGTTAGTCTGAGGCTCTCAAGGCCTATGATCAGTGCCAGCAACTTGATTAGATTCTGTCCACACTTTGTTCTGGAGGATTAAAGTGAGAAACCCACACATCATGTCCTGTTGGTGGAGTTGTAAAATGGTCTGGTTGCTGTAGGGAACAGCATAGCTTTCTTCTCCAAATTCTATAGAATTATCCTGTGATTCAACAATTCTACACCTGCTTATAGACCTTAAAAGAAATCAGCAGCTCAAGCAGACATTTGCATTCCCATGTTCACGACAGGATTATTCCCATGAATCAAAACATGGAAACAGGATTTCTGGGAGAACATGGTGGACAAATAACAGCAGCCACAGAGGCTCTCTGATATTACCAGTTTAGAATCCAGGAGCAGTGCCATATGAGGAGTCCTATGTGAGGGGAGATGTATCCTGCTGACCCAGGAATGAACTAAGCTGAGAGAAACCAACTGGAAATGCAATCCTGATGCTATAACAGAACAGATAAAATCTCAGTGCGGAAGCTGGATTCTGTGCCATTGGAAGCCGTGATTTGAATTTCCTGCTGCTGCTACTGCGTCCCAATCCGCACAGCAGGGAGAGAGAAGCACAAAAGCTCTGAGAGCTGGAATCCATGAACCAAATGGCATTGAGAGTGAGACTGGCAGGGAACTCTGCATCGACCTGTGGTGATTTAGAGAAATGGGGACCCTTTAATAGACTAGGAGGCTCCAACAGAGGACATTCTGGGAATGAGCAGAATAGCTGGAACAGGGCCCTGCAGTGACTTTAGTCGCATATCCCTCTCTCAAGCGGGAGTGGTGGGGAGCGCTTGGCCTGGTGATGCTGTGGACTAAGATCCAGTAGGCTAGCCCAAATCAGGTCCCTGTGCCCGGTGGTGCACCCTAGCAGTGAAGGATTCAGTAGGTTGACCTGGAGGGGCAGGCCCAGCAGAGGCTGTCCAGGTCTGTGTCTCCCTAGTACACTGCAGTGGGTGGAAACACCTAGCTGGCAGATTCAAACAAACTGTAACAGACAAAGAGGAAAAAAAAACTGGGCCTCCTACATATGCTTGTATGGAAGGAACAAAAAGTATGGGAAAAGGGAGCGAGAAGAAAGGGTCCTCAGTCCCCAATCCTGAGAACACTGATCCAGGAAAGGTAAATTCAAAAGAGAATGAAGACAGAAAACATGCAATATCAAACACGGCACCTATAGACATAAATTGATATTTCCAGAGCCTCATAAACGAGTTCAAAAATGAAGTATTTAATGAAATAAAGCCAAAAATAAGTAGAATAGTTAGAGAAATGCTAAGCACCGCCCAAGAAAAAACAGATGGTGGAATGGAAGAACAGAAAAAAAGGGAAGAACTGTATGATGGAGAAAATAGAGAAAACATAGAATATGTGAAGCGGGTTCACACAGATTACCAGTAAACTAAAAACTCTATTGAAAGCTGGCATAACAGCTTGAAAGAAACTAAGGATAGATTATCAGAACTGGAGGAAAGATTTGTAAGGTGGGAGCATGAAATAAAAAACTTCTTAAAAATAACAAGAAAACAAACAGCAATAATACAAAGACTAGAACATAATAAGAGGATCTGTAACTTAAGAATTAAGAACATAAAAGAAGAAGTAGGGATTCAAACAAATGAACTACAAAAGGTATTCACAGAAATAATCCAGGAAAATTTCCCTAATTTATCAAAAGGTAAAGATTCTCAGATGTACGAGGCATACAGGACCCCAGCCACCTACAACCCAAACAGAGCTACACACAGGCATATAATAATCAAAATTCCAGAAATCCAATATAAGAATAGAATATTAAAAGCCGTCAAAGACAAGAAACAGATCACTTACAAGGGAACATCCATCAGAATTACAGCAGACTTCTCGGCACAAACCATCAAATCACAAAGTGTGTGGGGGGAAATAATTCCAGCTTTGAAAGATAATAACCTCCAACCAAGATTCATATATCCTGCACAACTGTCCCTAGAAATTGATGGAAAAACAAGGTGCTTCCAGGATAAAGAGAAACTAGGGGAATTTGCAACCACCAATTCAACTCTACCGAGATTACTGCAGGATATTCTAAAAATGAAAAATACCAAGATTCCAAAAATAGTGGCAGAGCAGCCACAATGAATGGAGCAGAAAGCGAAATGAAGAGGACAAACTGACAACTAATGACAGAAAATGATCTCAACAGAAATGAGCCAGAGAAGGTTGGATGGTAGGAACAGCCATTTTGGAGAAAAGAAGACATCATAATAGGTAGTGCTGATTTAATATCCTCTTGTTTTGAAGTCCCATCAAGCTTTTGTTCTTCTGTCTCCATCAGTTTTAACATGTTGTATCTTATTGGATTTTATTAATGTGATAATGTAAAAAAAAAGCTTTTATAGACAAGGAGATTATACAGAAACCATTGTTCATTTTCTGTTAGTTGATTCTAAATACCCTGTGGTACTGTCATTCTCTTGAACAGTTTTACATTTTCTTGGTATGTTTGAAGCTACAGTATACGAAGTTATACCCAAAGTTTTAAGGGTAGAGACACTATGATAACTACTATTATGTCGAGATTATCTTGTGGTGAAACACTATTTTTCTTAAATGGCTATGTTTTGACCTGCACTGTTTTGTTGTTATGGCCTCTTTTTTATTTCAATCTCCTTTTTATTATCTACTTTTTCATTTTTATCCTTTTAATTAAGGGAAAAATAAATAAAAATAGCAGGATATATTATGGTAACCCACTTTAATTTCCTATTAAGTTGATTTGAAACTCTGTATTGCTCTCACCATCGTGTTTTGTCTGATTTTCCTCTCTTCTGTTATGCTTGATAGTACCAAGTTTGAAAGTATAGGCAACAACTATGAAGACAATAAGATTCATTGTGACACCCATTCTGGTTGATTACTATCTTCTTTTGAAGTCCTCTAATGTCTCCAATGTTTTGGATTTGTTGGTCTTATTCTTTACTGTTTTGTTCAATTTTATTATAACTGATGATATAGGAAATTCTTTTTAAGAGAACAAGGAGCATTATGGTAACCATTGTTGATCACTTTGTATTTTGTTTTTACATTATGTATTATGTCCATTCTTTTGATTTGACTGACTCTGTCCTGGTATGTCACATTTGGTTTTACTTTCTTCAAGAAAAATGTAGTAAGAACTGTGGGAGTAATAAAACCTAAAATGTGCAATTGTCATTGTACAAAAGAAAAGAAAAGAAAGTTCTCTAAAAGATATAACTGCATATATATTTAAGTGTATAAGATAGATAACCATATTACAGAGTTTTGTTAGATCATTGTACAAGGCTGTTTGCAGTCTCACTGTTTGAAAGTCCCCTCTATATGCTTTAATTTTGTAACTTCAACAACTATTTCTAAGATGACAATATGTAATTAACTAGTGATTTCCTACTGTTTATTTTTTCTGAAATTCTGTATGACTTGTACCCTTTTTCTTTTTTTTTCTTTTTTCTTCTTAAAAAATTTTTTAAAAAACCATGGAAACAACTCCCAAAAGGTGGATGAACAAAAGGTGGTAGCTATATGTCCTAAAATATTATGTTAAGTGAAACAAAACAGAGAGAAAAGGAAAATATTATATGATTCCATGTATGGGATGACCCAGAAAAGTCCAACTCATAGAGACAGACAGTAGAATGGTGTTTCCAGGAGTTGAAGAAAGGGAAACAAACTTATTAATGCGAGAGTTCACAGTTTCAGTTCGGAAACAGAGTTTTGGAGCAGGATGGTGCTGATAATTGCACAAGGTAAATGTTATTAATGACACATAACTGGTCACTGACTAAAGCAGTGGATTTTGTGTTGTGCATATTTTAACGTATTTTAGACAGTAGATAGGAGATGACAAAGTGGACAGAAGAGATGAGTGGATTCAGCGACAATTCTGTGACACTCTGTTCACTTTTGATGAGTGATAGTCTCCTGGGTCCTGATCATAACACACATCCCATATATTACTCAAAAGACAGAACTTAAAGTTGAAACTTCCAGCCTACTGACCATGTACATCTGATTCTTCACCTATACTCAGTAACACATCTCTGATTGCTTCATTCTGAGCAGAGGATGGAGTAAGAGAAGCATTTGGGAAAGGTCTCCATGACCAGTGCTGTCCTCAGTGTGGTCCCAATCTACAGGCCTGTGGTGGGGGGTCAGGAGACTCCTCATCTGTGGTTCTTTCTTTATTAAGGCAATTTTCTATCTAAAATTCAGCATATGTCCTGGACACACAGTCCAGTGGCATTTTATGCACTCAAGGGTGTGAGACCCTCATCATGCCTGGTAAAGAACACCTTCACCATGCCCATTGGTAACCTAGGTTCATTAAACTGTCATTCTCCATTGCCCATGCTCAGCCATGGACCACTATTGTGCTTTCTAAGGATTTGCCTGTTCTGGATATTAATATAAATGGAAACATAAAAATAAGTAAATAATTACATTTTATAATAATTTGATTTTTTTAGTCACAAAAGTTCTAACTCATGAAAGAATACATTTAACAGTATGTTTGTGTAAACATCTCATTTAAAAGGATAAAAGACAAATGATAGCAATTCCCACATCTGACCTGAAAGTAAGGGTGACATTATGGTAAATTCTATAAAAGCTGTGTAGGTTGAAGCACATATGTAAACATAAATACAATTGTCTTGGTCAAGCTTGCCCATTAGTAGGACACAGAATCCAAGACCTACAACTGTGAAGAGGAGATGTTTAATCTGGCTTATGCTTTCAGGGGATTCAGTCCTGCTTGTTTCCAAGCCAGGGACACCACAGCAGGAGGGTGTGATGGAGCAAAGTTGCTCAGTTCATGGTGGCCAGGAAACAGAGCAGAGGGACAGTGCCAGGGAGGAAGGGGCTACAGACTAGATGGAGTACCTAGGGTCACTTATCCATGACCTGTACAGGTGAGCCCAGAAGTATACTTTACTAAGCTCTTGGACAGTTCTCAAGCCTGTCAAGTTGACAATGAAATTAATCATCACATAGCAGACGTTTTGTGATGTTAAAATTATAAGTGATATACATATATGCAGATATACAGTATTTTGGGGTTTTTCCATCTTTAAAAGTCTATCTATAGGCAAAAAATGCTGAATTTTATGTAATAGAAACAACCTTTCCTTAGGTAAATTTTATAAAATCAACTCAAAAAACTGAAAATTATAAGAAGAGGGTTCAAAAACACAGGAAAAGACAGAAATCTTAACTCTGCTTTGAACAAATACTTTGAAAGACAGCTAAAAAATTTCTGAGTTAAACATGCAAGACCTGAAAGATTCAACTTCACACTAAGTATCTTCCCCTGGGAAATCAGTGCTAAAGCTATAGAAAACACAAGAATGACTGCAGCAACTTTATTTTTAAGGTCAGAACTGGAAACACAACACAGGGCCTCAGCTGATGGACACATGAGGATCTGTGATTCATCCACACAGTGGGATGTGATGGCTCAGCCACTGACAAGGAACAGCACACTGGAAATCTAACATGGTTATGGGATTGAATAAACCCTACCAGCTCTCCCAAAATGAAAACAAAAACAAAATCCAACAAAAAAATCACCTTGCATCCTGGGTGGTTACAGACCTCTGACCTCTAGAAAATACAAAGTGTCTCCCAGAGACAAAAAGCAAATGCATTGCTTAGGATGAAAGAAAGCAACTGTAAGGAGCCATAAGGAAAATGTCAAGGTGATGTATGTATCACCACTGGGGTGACAATTTTCAAGGGCCTCATGTATGTCAAGATTCCTAGAGGATTTTTTTTTTTTTTAGTTTTCATTTTGTTTTGCTTTTGGTAACAGGAACCAAATTCAGGACACTGTGCTTGCCAGGGAGCAATTTGCCACTGAGCTATATCCCTGGCCCATGTCAAGGTTCATGCAATTTTGAAGTTTAAACCTGTGAGTTCATTATATGTCAATTATAATGAAATAAAATTGCTTTTAAAACACTTCTCATCTGAGCTAACCACCATAGCTTTGTTTACTTATAGATTTACTTACAAGAAATTTTGTTTATTTATAGGTTTATTTCTAAGTAGTTTTATTTATTTATAGATTTATTTATCAGAAGTTTTGTTTATTTATAAATTTATTTATTTTTTGCTGTGCTGGAGATTGAAACTTTTGCCTTGTTCCATTTAACATAATTTATTTCCATACAGGGTCTTGTTAAGTTGCTAAGTTGTTTACATTGGGCTTACATTTTATCACATTTATTTTTGTATTTTATCACATATATTTTTGTATACTGAAGTATAACAAGGATAACTAAACTGAGTAGTCTCAAGTGAATCAAAAAATACAACTTAACAAACAATAGCTGAGTGTGATTACATGCATGTAATCCTGGCACTTATGAGGCTGAGGCAGGAGGATTGTTGCAAGTTCTAGGTTACCCTACTTTACACAGTGAATTGAAGTTCAGCTTGAACTGCACAGTGAGACCTTGTCTCAAAAAATAAATTAATAAAATGAAATAAATAAGATGAAAACCTGGATTAAGACAAGTTATTATCTTCTAGTCCAGAACAAGGGCATCTTTAGTCCATTTACTTTAGAAAGTGTTATGATTTGTAGCTAGATGTCCCCTCCCAAAGCCTCATGAAGTCACAGAGGCAGCTAAACCTAACATCTGTGATTGGTTCATTGTTTAATGCTCTGATTGGTGATGAAAGTGCTTCACCTGACATCGATTTAAATTACTGGAGTAAAAGAGGTCTCACCAGTACATTTGGTGAGAGGAATGAGAAAGTCTTGTAATTCAAAAGGAAATCACCACTTGTGGCCAACAGGTGCAGAAAACAGCCTCCCAAAGCTGATTCATGTAGGCACAAATAACTGAGATGTGCTGTGTCCCTACCCAGTGGCACATTTTAAGGCAGGAGCTGAACAGCACTGGAGCGAAATTGAGGGACAGAACAGAGTCCTATAATGCAGCTACCATCACAGCTATATACAGGGCCATCCCTAGACCTGACGGGACTAAGAAGAGAGGTTTATACAACACAGAATGCTGCAAACATTTTAAAAAATTCTTTCCAGGACTTTGATTCACAGTACTGTTGAATCAGGAAGGAATTGGGATCCTCCCTAGCCTCCATGTAGAGCATGCACAGGAGAGCTGTTTGGAGTATGTTGTGCATGACTGTTGGAGGGAACTCTGCCCTGGGCAATAAATGTACAGATCTAGAGGTGAAAAAATCATGGCACAGCAAGGTTTTCCAAGGGCCAGCCAGTGCCCTTGGAGTCTACACTGTAAACCAGTGCTTCCTGGAAACGAGTGAGGGCACTTGGATGTCAGAGTGGCCAGTCAGGTGAGGGGCTGTCCTGCCTGACACAGCTGAGCAAAGAGTATCCCTCTGGAGCTGAACCTCCAGCAGGTCCACCTCCTTCCATAGGTCTGTCCTCAGCAGGTACACTTCCTTCCGTAGGTCTGTCAGCAAGGACGTCACACAGAAGATGGCAACAAAATTGAATTTTGCTCAGACTAAATCCTTTAGCTTCCTTTGAAGAAATGATTGAAAATGCACAAGTCTGATAAAAACAAGGCTGAAAACAGCACTCTGCATGTTGTGTAAATAAACTGATCCTTTACAAGTCATGGAAATAATGCCTGTGTGTGAGTCTGCAATGGCAGAGGTGTGAAACATCATGCATGCATGTTTCTCAATTGAAAAAGGAAAACTCCAATTAAATGCTACATGTACATGATTTTCCTTTGGCACTGCACTACAGGAAGAAAAATCCCAGCAGCAACCTAGATTTACTGAGTCACCTCAGGAAACCCAATGCAAAACCCACCAGACAATTCTATCACCCAAATGTGAGGGTTCAGCAGCTCTGCTACCTGCTTGATGGTGCTGCTGTTGGTTGACAATTTTGAGGTGTTTCTAACTGCACAAGCCATCTCTGACTCTCTCAGCTCATGGATGCCAGTGTGTGGATCAGACTATGTGTTTACATAAAATATCATCATGATTTCAGGATGGGTGGCAGCCTCTTGTTAACTGGAAATTATTTTTGAAGTTTGGGCATAAGAATCCTTAGACAATGTGCTTAGCCAGTTGAGTGAAAATGAGATTGTTTGAAGTAAATGTAGGAAATTCACTTGTCAGTGGCATATTCAGGTGGTATTGAAGCCCATATTTTGGGGGTAAACAGCCCTGAGTCAGGGTTTGCTGTACAAAATGCTGGAGGGCACAGCAGTATCCCCAAGTTCAGTTTCTGCTTTGTTTCCCTCATTCTACCAAGCTGGAGAGTAGATTCTCAGCATTCAAGCACATCAGATTTGAACTACAATAGAAATCTGTAAAAACTTCTGTCAACCAGGGAGTGAGAAGACAAGGAAATGTTTTTTGGCAAAATGCAGTTCTAAACATATGCTTAAATAAACAACAAAATTAGAAAAATATAACAAAAAGAAATGTAATGGCAATATGTTTTGTTCCAATGCCACTGCCTCAGTCTCAAAGATAGGAGCAAAATTTGCAGAGTAAAAGGGTCACTGAAGACAGTGGTCTTCGTGGTCTTCATCCCCAGAGGTGCAGATTGGGTGCCCTGCCCACTAAGCCAGATGAATTCAGGATAGCACCTGAATCCTAGTGGAGGCTGAGATCAGGATCCATGAACTGAGGCCCCTGAGGCTGAGAAATCAATTTTTGCTGTGTCCTGGCTGCTCCACCTTCCCTTGCCTGCAGGGCTACAGCACGGATGAGGTGGGGGAAAAGGGTGTAAGGCAGGCAGTGCTAGGCTCCTGTGCAAGCTGCACACTCCCTGTGCTGCCTGAAAGCAAGAAGACTTAGGATTTCCTTGCTGGAAAATTAGACTCTGAAGAAAAACTCTTGCTGTCCTATGGCAGTAGCAGACACAGGTGAGCACAGTGGCTTCTAATGTGGGGATGGCAGGGTCACCCACCACAGCAGGATCCTCATGGCTTTATGTGTTGGAGTTTTTAAAAGTTAGTCTTGAACAATGTGTTGGTTTACTGAATACCAAGCATCCTTTTTTATATATACAGTGATATTTGACGTGTCTGTATTGTGCATAATTTTCATTATATATGGAAATTAATCATCCATTTTCACATACCTGTTCAAGAAATTAGCCACTATTAAATATCAACTGAGTTGAATAAAAGGAATATTGAATAGAACACTATAAATAATGCAATGGAATGTAAAAATGGAAAAAATAACACCACAAAGTCTTCCCTCCCAGGATCACTGGTCTGCCCGCCAGGAGCTCCTCTCTCCTATCCTCACCTGCTATTTGGGCCTGTGTCTTATCATTGCTGGGTGGAGACAGGTCCAGGCCATGAGCTCTTCCATCATCTCAGGTAGGATCCAAGACGTGGCCTGGGACATGGCCTTCTTTCAGCATTTTTCTGTGACTGTGATTTCATAATTGATTCAGCAGCTCTGCTGTGGTACTCACAGGTTCTAACTATCCACACTCTTAACTGAATAAGAAGAGATCACGGGTGTCTCTCAATCTCATTTTTTATAATGAGGCCATAGAAGTGGAATTTCCAGGTTAAATGTATATAAATTGAATTTTCTGATCATAAAATTCACACTAAAGCTCAGCATTAAGTTGGAGCCTGGAAGGGGAACCCCGAGGCTGCTCAGATCTCTGTGGAGATCTGAAGTCGGGGAAGATGGACCATGCAGATGTGGAGGACACCACGGCACCTAGTAGTGTATCATGGGCAAGAAATGCTCAGGTCCAGGACTCCTGATCCATCAGTCAGCTTCTCAGCAAACAGCATATACTGCATGCTGGATAAGAGAGGGCTGTTGTGGCCCTGCTGCCACAGCTCCTCCCTGCAGTCCTGAGGACCCATGTCTCATTCAGGGGAACTCTGTACAAGAAGATCAACATGTTACAGAGCCTACCTTGACTGAATGTCTTCCATCCAATTGAGACCTCAACTGCCACATGTGGATTCACCACAGCTGTGGAGCAGGACAGGTGTTTACAGGCAGCAGGTCAAGAGGTGGGGACACTGCAGGCAGGTAAGTGTACAAAGCCTGAAATAAGAGGCCTGGCCCTAACCTGCCCCAGTGTCCTCCAGGAGTAACTGCACCCTGCAACAATGTGCTTTAAAAGACTAAATAACTTAACAGATTACTCACAAAAATATATACTGTAGGGATAGTTTGAAGATTCAAAAGTAAATTGCTACATCCCTAAGCAAAATGTGACATGACCCTTAATCAATACATGTACTGATTGATCTCTTATGGTGTCCCTGACCCACACCCTCAGGAGAAAACACACCATTTGACATAGCATTAACAAACACAGGCAATGCGTCAACAATCATAACTGCTTAATAACAACAAACAATGCCAGGATATGATAAATGCCCTGCTGATTTGTATGAAGTGTATAGTAAAGAATAAATACTGGATCTGGCCATGTTGGGACTTAGGCAGCTGAACAAGAAAACAATTCTAATGCCTTGCTGGAAAGCACTCCTGGTGCAAGCCAGGAGTAGAACCAGTCAGTATTTCCCATGAGTCTACTGGTAAATGGACTGAGAACCATACATCCCACTTGCGCACCCTTCGTTAGCAACGAGAGGCAAAGTTCTGAGCATCTCTTGGGAAGATGACTGTGTGCATTATAGAAAATATGGGGGATTTCCATCTATCTTGTGTTTGAAAATAAATGTTGCCTTTAATCTTTTGTTTGTTTTGATTAATTGTTTTGCTCTATTCAATATCATCTTTTGAGAGGTTTTTAAATATTCTGTGGTTGGTTGGATTTCACTATAACTAATTGAATAGAACTCTATTGTGAAGATAATGAGTTATACTATGGTACCTATTATTGTTATCATGGAACCCTGCTGTGAAGTTCTAAGCAAATTTCACTGCATTGTCTCGAATTGCTTTGTTCCATTTGCTCTTTTGTATTTTACTACCTCCAAAATAAAATTTTGAGAAAGAATAAATACTAATCATTTTTAAACATCTTTCAAGTGAAGGGAATCACCACCAATTCCTTTCAGATGACAAATTCACCCTGATGACAAAGCCAGACCATAATGTATTAAAAAAAGGTATTACTCTAATGGCCAATATTTTTAATGAACATACACAAAAATATTCACTTAAATCTCATCAGCTAAATTCACCAGCACATGCAAAAGTTAAGCACCCCAATGAACACTAGTTTTGCTCTCAGTCGTGTTAGAATGGTTCCACTTGCACAAATCACTCAGTGTCTCTTGCCATATTGACAGAAAGATGCACAACAGAGATTTGGAAAAATCACTTTGAGAAATTCAAAAGTTCACCATCCTTTCATAATAAGAACCATTCATACACCATGTGCAGGAGGAACGAATGTCAGCACAGCAAAGAATACACATAACAAGCCCATCTCTGAAATCATGCTCAGAGTGAGACAAGCTGCAAGCTTTGCTTCTTGGATCAGGAAGGAGACCAGGATTTGGACTTTTTCGACACACTACTTGAAGTCCTAGTCCTAGAATTTAGTCAGCAATTAGAACTCAAAGGTTTACAAAATCAGAAAGGAAGAATTAAGAGTTGTCTCTGTTTCCTGAGGACACAACCATTCATGTAAGAAACTTAAAACTCAACCAAAAAACTTTATAACAAATTCAAAAATAACTTCAGTTGCAGGGTACAGAATGCACATGTCATAATCAATTCGTATCTGTGTGCGATCAAATAAACTGCAGCTCCAAATACAAGTAACACAATTCATTTCATAATTCATCAAAAAGAATTAATGCTTATGTAAAATTTAAAACAAATTCACCTGTTCTTGGAAAATTGTAGAAACTGAAGCAATGAGTGAAGTGGCACTAAGAGAAGAAAAGACAGACTGTGATGGTGGATGGGAAGAACTCATGTTGTTATAATGTACATGCTGCCCAGAGCAACAAATTGTTTAAATGCCATTCCTGTCAAAATATCAGTGCCATTTTCTTAGAAATATAAAAAAAATACAAAAATTCACAGGAAAGGACAAAGAGTCATCCTATAGCCATAGAAAGAACATTAAAGATAGAGACAACAAAATACATAGTTTTCTGGTATATAATAAAGTGACAGCAGTCAAAAGGGTCCTATACTGCAAGAACTGGACCACAGATTAAAAAGGCCAGCTCAGTAGAGACTAACTCACACACTCACCAGGAATTTTGTTTTGTTTCTCCTATTTCCTTTCCTCCTTTCCTTTCCTTTCCTTTCCTTTCCTTTCCTTTCCTTTCCTTTCCTTTCCTTTCCTTTCCTTTCCTTGCCTTCCCTTCCCTTCACTTCCCTCCCCTCCCCTCCTTCCCCTCCCCTCCCCTTCTCCTCCCCTCCCCTCCTATACCCTTCCCATTCTCCTCCTCTTTCCTTCACTTCCCTTTCATTTAGTTTTCTTCCTTTTTCTTTTTCTTTTTTTGGTCAAGTTCTTCCTCTGTAACTCTGGCCTGAAGTGAACTCAGAGTGTGTTACAGGCTTGTCTGGAACTCCCAGGAATCCTGCTGCCTCAGCCTCCTGAGTGCAGGCATTGCAGGCATTTTCACCATTCCTTGTTCAGGCAATGAGTTTTTAACAACACTATGATGAAACTAGGTATGGTGGTGTGGCTTGTAATGCCAGCAGTCTGGAAGGCTGAGGCAGAAACATCACAAATTTAAGGACAGCCTCAGAAATATAGCCACTTTTCCAGAACCTGGATGAAAATTAAAAGAATTTTATATGTGAAAGGTCATGGAGCTAAGTACATACCTCAGTATTCAATGAACTGAATGTGAAACTAAAAACCTTGGAAATTTTGACGGTAAAAAAAAATAATATTTTACACTGGCCTGGCCTTGTGGAGGGCAGTGTATCCCAAGAAGCATTAAGTTTCACACTTTTATTGCAGCTTGACTTCAAACAATCATCAAAATCCACGAGGGATTAAAAAAAAAAAAAAACAATGTGCTTCAAGACACCAAGCTTCAGTCCCAGTGCAGAAGGCATTTGCAGTGATATTCTGAAGTGCAAGATGAACACATTTACAAACAGAGAGCCTACCAACAGTGTTAATGGGATTTTCAATCCTACTTACTGTGAAAGAAACTGCCAGTTAGAAAGCTTAACTAGACAGCTTAACTAGATCCACTCTTTCTGCAAAGCATCTAAAGATCAAAGCCAAATATTTAATTCTATGAATGCAAAAAATTACTAAAGATTACCAACTCAAGGTAATGTGCACCTGCAATCCTAGCACTCTGGAAATGGTAGGGAGATTGAATAAGGAAAGGTTTAAGCCTTGCCTGGGAAACTCACAATCTTAGTGAGATCATGCTTTAAAATTTGTAAAAGCAAATATTTTACAAATATATGAAAATATAGATCATTAAGAAATCCAAGAAATTATTGTGTACAGTACATTAGCCAATGTTATTCTCTCATTATTCTTCCGTATGTTATCCATTTATAGACTTAACAATAGCATCTTTTATGTGGTCCTTATTAATATGTACTTGAGTTACATTTAAATAAGACAAGAAAGTCTTTAAAAAAACAGTAATCCTTTGCTCAAATCCTACTTCCATATATAAATTTAGTACAAAAATAAAAAACCCATCAATTTCTCTCATACTAAGCTCTCCAAATCCTAAGAGTGTATATTCAGTAACATATCTACATTCATCTCAGTTAAAAGGTCAAAAAAATTGAAACAGTTCAACTTCTTGGCGGCAATCAATGTCTACCTCATGGTAAACTTAATGCTCGGTGTGCTAATAAAGTACATATGTAAGAAAGATTAACAAAAATTTGATTTGTCTATTTATGGATGATTTTTGTTTCTTTTTAAACCTTTTTTAATATAATTTTTATTTTGATTTATTTATTTATTTTTGAGACAGGGTTTTGCTATGAAGCATAGGCTTTCATTGAACTCACATTGTAGCCCAGGCTCACCTCAACTCACAGCAATCTTGTTGCCTCAGCCTTGTAACTTCTGGCATTAGAGATGTTTACTAACAAACCTGGGTCTTGTTTCCTTTTCAAATTTCTTCCAAAATTAAATTACCCAGGATTATGTGATAGTCTTTTAGTTTATCAGGTGAGTTATACAAAATGAATGAGAAAGTACCGAAAATACACTGAAGGAGACTCAAAATCCTCACCAACACAAAACATAGTGTAACATAATATAACATAACATAACATAACATAACATAACATAACATAACATAACATAGCATAGCATATAAAACACAAAAAAGTGAAGCAAAAAAAATAAGAAAACAGGAACGGGGGTTTAATTGAGCAGTATAAGTGCCCACTCGGCAAACTAGAGGTCATAAGTTCAATTGCCAGTACCAAAAAGAAAACAACAATGTAACTCTGATTTTAAAATTGCTTCCAAGAGTACCTTAACAGTTTGTAAGTTAACCATACACAAGATATATAATCTGGCAATTTCACATCTAAGTCCTTTTTTTTTTTGAAATAAAAGTCTATGTCCAATCAAGACTGTGTAAAAGAATGGCTGTGGCAGCTGGCTTTGCAGGGCCAACCCAGAAACAGAACAAATGGGATCAGAAGATGGGTGACAGATGCATGAACAAGTTACAGTTGGTGGGTTCAGCCCCATGAGAGTGCATTGTGGCTCCACCACCCATAAGAAGCAGTATGTGAAGAGCCCAGCACAGAGACCCTGCTTGAAGGAGACCAACCAAAAGTATCAACAGTGAACAGGCTCAGTGCCATCACCTCTGGGAAACATAAACAACCCAGCAGGGACACAAAGCACATGGTCTGTTTGCGATGGGAGGACAGGAAGTGATAGCAGTGGCTATGAGACAAGTTCCACAGGATGGATGCCCATGTGTCCTTCATCAGCATGGATGATGATGTCCACAGCCTTGCAATGCCCTCACCACATGCTGTCCCTCCTCACAGGAGGTCAGAGTACAGAGTACTACAGTGTGAGGCTGACGTAAACATCTAAGAATGAATAAGTGATCATTCATAGGCATGTGAGAGTAAAATTTGCAATGAATTCTCCTCCCCTGGACACATGGGTGTTATAACATGAAACATTTCATATCCTTCAAGGAAAATTATTATGGGCATTTTGGGAACATCTCCATACTCCTTAATGAAATCAACATGAAACTAACATAAGCCCAGAAAAGACAGTCAAAACAAAATTTGAGAAATCTCTAAGTGAAGACCCTGTGCACCTCATCCTCAAGGGAAAGGATCTTTTGAATGGGAAAAAATGTGTGTGGCACCCTGCCTGCCATATCTGAAGCATCTGCATGTTTCTTGCATTAAAATCTTCAAATTTCAGCAAAGTCTAAACACACACACACACATTTTTCTACTTTTTGAACTTACTGTTTATAAGGAGTAGACAGATTAGCTCACAATAAAAATGGAGGCATCAGAGAGGGAGGCTCAACTGTGGACCCTAGCACATGACCTCACTCCACTGACGACAAGTTCAAATGGAGCTCTGAAGGCTCTGGTCAGCAGGCACCATGGTCTGGTGACAGCTGGCCTCCATAGATGTCTGGTTTGAGAGAGTGAACAGGGAACACTGTGCTGCTTTCCCAGGGCTCATGGCCCCAGCATCAGGACCCCGTGTCAGGGAACCAAGTGGGAACGTATGAAAGGATGGTTCACTTGGCCCAGATGCTTCAGGAAGCTTGCCTGGAAACACCCAACTATCATGGGCAACTCAGGCCAGGACTCAATGGTTCCAGGCCAGAGTCGCCCAGTGACAAGAGGAAGCCCAGAACAGGTATTCCTAGGCTCAACCACCAGCCTCTCAAGACACTGATCCAGGACAAGTTCAGATACTGGGAAGGAAAGTTCTTACCTGAGCAGCCCTGTGGGACTTGGCCACCTGTGTATTCAAGTCCTGTCCATGTGCAAGCACCTCAGCCTTGGTTTACGACACTGAACTGTAGTGTGCTGAGTGGATCCAGTGTGAACTGTCACTGAGAATGAAATGGGGCTCCATGGAAAGGGATTAGCTATGGCCTTGGTCCCATGAAGTCCTGCTACAGAGACTGTGCTGATTCCCAAGAATGAACTTCCACCCTCTTCACTGACCCACACTTGGGGAAAACTCTTCTTTTCATTGGAAAGGAGAATGGAGAGTTATTCTATGGGGTTTGGGGTGTGCCCACAGTAGGAATTCTTGGGGATGGCAAAGTGTCTATGGCCCACGGGTATCATTGGAATGTGTTTGGGTGTCATCAAGCCACAAATACACATGAAGACACTGTGTGTGAAGACACTGTTCTGAGTATTGTCCATGATCCTGTAAGCAGAACAGGTGCAAGCACTGCCCTTTTGAGTTTTGCTGTTCTTTGGAGGCCACAGAGTCAGCCCTGGCAGCAGAACAGATATTGTTCACCTCAAGGAAATTTTTCTGTCACCCAGGCCTCCCTAGATGTGGGTACAGACCATGCAGGAGGAGTTCTACAGAGGCAAAGAGAACTGGGCAACAGATCTTTGCCTGTCCTAGACACTGTAGAAAGCCATGATAGACACCAATGACCGCTCACTCTCAGATATTCATGAAGCACCAGCTCTGAGCCCTCGAGTGCAAAGACATGGCAGATATCAGTCTGTGTCTTTGTTGAGCTGACCTGCAGTGGGGAAGGGCAGGGAGACACTGTGTCAGGCCTCCCTGAAGAAGGGAGTGGTGTCATACCAGTAAGCAAGGACTGCTTCCCACACAGCATTCTGTCAGCCTCTCAGGGATCCCAAGGTCCACACTGCCACACTGCACTTGGGAGAGGGTGGTAGCAGACACTGCACTTGCTGGGCTAGTGACCCATGTGCACCTCTCTTAGGTAATCTGTGTAGGTAGTGTGAGAAGAGAGGCCAGACCTCTCACTCTCCTGCCTCCTTGTCTGCCCCAGGTCCATATCTCCTGTACTTGACTCCTCACTGCGGCTGAATTCCAAGGTGGATCACCAGCTCAAGCTTCTCATGGACCATCTGGAGTCTCCTAAGGCCGTGCAGCCTAAGACAGTTTAAGGAGCCCTGGGATGTGGGTTGTGGCCTTGAGGAGAGGGAATGTGCTAGGGAACTCAGCAATGTGCCCAGTTGATGGGAGGCCCAGGAATATGATCCCCTCAACAGTCAGTGTGGGGATGCAGTCTGGGAGGCTTTATTGAGGGTTTGTTCATGCACACAGCTGACTCTGACAGGTAGTGGGAAGATCTGACCCTGAGAAGCCCCTGGAAGGTCAGTGATGTTTTCTCCTGCTGCAAGTGCAGAGGCAATTCCAGTGCACGCTGAAGTTGCACTTGCAGAACTCACCAGTTCTGGCCCCACAGCAAGAGCTGGCACATGTTTCCAATTCTCCACCTGCTGCAGAGCTGAGCCTCCTGGGGAATCACCCACACTTGCAGGAATCACCTCTTGAGCTTTTCCTGAGAGTAGATCTTGACCCACACCTGCCATTCCTCTCTCATCTAGATTTACTTATTATTCTATTTACTGCTACTCTTATTTTCCAGAGATATGCAAGTAATATAATCATTATAAATAAAATTTAAGACTTTAGTCTTGTTTCAGTTGACAAGTTTGGTAGAAATAAGTGCATTCTCCATATTGTGAAACCTTCACCAGTGTTCTCTTCCAGAATATTTTCATCAACTCGCTATGCAAATTTATTTTCTTTTCTTTTCCTTCCTACTAGATCTTGGCTGATACAGCCTGCAGATCAATCCATGGAGATCTCCTGGAGAGTGAATGGGGATTAAATAAAAGACATGGGGGGGGGACAAAGAGAGATGAAAGCAAGTCGAAATAATCCGATCAAGCCTCTGTTTACTCTGGAAGTGATTACATCTTTTATAGGCCAAGGGCAGGACTTGGGACAGGAAGAGGTTAAGGAGTGAATTCAACAGGGTCACCATCACATCCAGATACATGACATAAGCAGGAGAGGATTATGGTTAATGTAGGCAGATGCAGTGCCCATAGGAGAGAGAGGCAGGGAGGCAGCAATGAGCTGTCACTCGGCTATCTACATCTTCTCCCTTTTTATATTATTTAATCAATAGTATGGCAGGCCCTGCTGGACAGTGTCTGTCTTAGGTCAAGGACCTCATTGCATGAACCCAACCAGGCCTTACCTGTCATGGGCTTGCAGAACAGCAGTTGGTCCTGTGCCTGTCTTAGGTGGCCGTTGGAATTAACATGCATGTCCTAGTTGCCTGTCTCTGACTGCCTGTCCATTGCCCCAGGGCAATTAGGCTGCATCGTCATATGGGCCCCTCGTGGGAATTCCATCCCAGTAGATTTGTTGATCTGTCATCTCCAGCTGATGGGCTTTGCCATCAACGCATCTATCCGGTTATTAATGAACATCATAACCCTCTGAAAAATACAAGGACTCACAGAAAGGAGAAGCAATAGGGCAGCTAGGGGACCCAAAAGGGGCACTAGGTAAGGGAAAAACTCTCCCCCCCACACACATATCAAGGAGAAGGTGTTGACAGCCATTTGTATGTGTCTCTGTATGAAGTCATTCTCCTATGTCTTGGAGCATGCCTCAC
Source organism: Cavia porcellus (assembly GCF_034190915.1). Lineage (NCBI taxonomy): Eukaryota > Metazoa > Chordata > Mammalia > Rodentia > Caviidae > Cavia > Cavia porcellus. Next base: position 46,408,458 of record NW_026947515.1, on the reverse strand, counting down.
GTAACACTGGACACAGTCTATTTGGCTGCTGTATGTTCCTCCAGACCAAGAAGAGCCTCTTCCACTGTGATGGGGTTCTATGCATGGCTGTCAGCACTTGTAGTCTGTTTGGCAGGGGTTGAAATCCACCATAGGTGTGGTACAGCTCAAGGAGAAGGCTGACTAGGCAGCATAAGGCTCCGGGGAGTTGTGTAACCTGTAAGAGAACACAGGGGATTGTGCCTCAGGAAATGACATTATTCCTGGGCGTTGCATGGGGTTTTTGAAGAACTGTCTACTTGTTTTATGAGGCGTTCAGGTAGCCATCTAGCTTCTCTATCTTGTTGAGAGTAAATACACACTGAACTGCGTCTCCATATGAGAATGAGATCAGGGCCATGCCCTGAATTAGTTAGGGTGTCTCTCTATAGTACAGAAGAAAATTGCTTTTGTGTTTCAGTATGCCAAAAACACATGGCTGCTGACTGTCCAGAAGCATCCAAATTTTAAAAATTAATGATGAATAAGGCATGAGATAGAATATTTTTAGGTGTCCTCCTTGTGGAGTACCATTTCTCCTTTTTTATTTTATCAATAGTGAATTTTAGGGAGACATGTGCCCTTTTAACTATGTCTTGACCTTGAGGGCTATAAGGTATGCCTTTTATATGATCAATATTAAGATGCTGACAGAAATGAGCAAAAGCAGAACTAGCATAGTCTGGACCATTATCTTTAATTGTTGTGGGCATCTCAAAACTGATTAGGTAGTTAATATATGGCTAATAATGTTTGGTAGCTTTGCCTGTCTGGGGAGAGGTATAAATGAAACCATTAAAGATATTTATAGTTACATGAACATTTTTAAGATTGCCAAACTCAGGAAAGTGGGTGACATCCATTTGCCATACTGCATTGAGGATTGTCCTCTAGGATTAACCTCAAAGTGTGGAATTGGAAGGTGCATTGCACAAGAAAGGCAATTTTTTATTATCTGTCTGGCTTGTTTTCTAGTGATCTTAATACAGAATTACAGAAAAATAAAAGGTAAGAAATCAACAGTTAATAAGTTACATATTGTCATCTTAGAAATAGCTGTTTAGGTTACAAAACCAAAGCATGTAAAGTGACATTCAAACAGTGACACTGCCAACAGTTCTGCTCAATGATCCTACAAAAACCCAGCAATGTGGTTATTAGTCCTATACACTTGTTCCTCATCCCAAAGAGGGCAATACCAAACATATCAAAACAGAACAAAACCGTTTTTAAAAAAAAGATTTAAAGAAATACAGATTTCAAAGCAAGTCTACTGGAGATCTTTACTGTTTACTTAATTGTCTCTAGTTTCCTCCAAACAGTTGTGTCCATCTTTAACCACATTAAATATACACTGCATATTATAGAACTAATCAAATCATTACAGGATGATGAAGGCTCCTTAGGTTTTTAAGATCTGACATTGGAGAAGACAATAATAACTACCATAGTGTGTCTCATTTTTTTAGCAGTTGTCCCCATCCTTACATATTCTGAAATTAAACTTAAGAGACCAGACCAATATCACTCCGATCAGTTAAATGAGTCACAGTAATTGACACTGGAATCTCCACCTCTGGAGTCTTTTTTGTAAAATGACCAGTCTCCCTACAGGCAGAACCGTCCTGTTCATGCTTCTGAGACAAGAATTGTCCAACTGCAAACCCCTGCAAGGCAGCAGTCACAGCAAAGGTATATAAATTCTGTCAGGCCTGTTCTATTTTTATGAGGTCTGATAGCAGCCGAGCAGATGGTGCCGGCACCTTTAAAAGCCAGCTGTTCAACAAAATCAGTGCCTGCATCAGCGTGGCCAAAGGTTCCACTAGCAGCAGCAATCAAACAATCAAACTCTGAAAAGGGTTTATCTGGGCCTTGCTTAATGCTAGTGAGAGAGAAGCTTATATTATCTTTTGTAGGCAGCTTTCTCCATGATCAAGTAGCTACTGTTTGAATTTGAGTGAAAAGTGTTGGATTAAGCTCTTTTTGAGCTTCTATGCACACATAGCCATCTTTTACTATTAACATATTAAGGTCGAACCCATTGCTCACTTGTGTATTGCGCCTGGCAGTTTCTTTGCAATTTTTTGTATATTCTGATTTTTACAAAAGATGATCGCCACCCAATAAAGTCACTCGGGCCAATCTTTGCCAATCTGTAGGTGTGAGCTAGCCATCAGCCAGAGAATTTAAAAAGCAAGAATGAAAGCAGCTGTAAGGCCATATTGGGCAACCGCTGTCTTTAATTTTTTTTAAAGCAGCCACTGTGAATGGTGTATGAGTCTTGTGGCTGTATGGCGCCATCTTGGGGAGGTGCCTTTGTTTCCATCACCGGAAACGCAATTTTGGGGAGGAACCCATGCTGATGTGGTGAAAGTGAAGCAAGCGCCATTTTAAGAGCACCATGAGGCTTGCTGGAGGCAGGCACTATCGTAGGAGCACTATAAGGCCTTGTGCGACTGTCTCCTCAATCTGAGGATCTGCATGCCTCTGGGCAAGCAGCTCAGAGATTAAATTCTAATACGCAAAGGTGGTCACAGGAACCTTTTCTGGACCGAAAACTCTATAATAATCTTTTAAAGCATCTCTTACTCTATTCCACCTCTTGGTATCTATAGAACCTTCTAGGGCAAACCTTATGGATAAATTGAAAATACTGCAATAATTCTTTTGTTGTAACCCTTACCCCTCTTGTCTTTCATGCCTTTATAAGGCCTCCCACGAACACTTTGTGTTCGTTCAACGCTTGACCTATGTCCAGGAAAGGGAAGGGGTCGCCGTTCACTCACCATGACTCGGGCAGGACGCTGGGTAGTCATCTGCACAGGCCTTGGTATTTGATTTAATGTCTTGTTGCTTTAAGCTTTAATCCTTGATTCAGTTTGCTCACTCCTCAGCCAAGGTCCCTGGTTCAATTTGGTTTCACTTTCAGTTTAAGCTGGCTATCTCGAAAGGCTCCCTTGTTAATGCCTCCTTGCCAGGAGCCCCCATGCTGAGCGCCACTTGATCCAGACTGCAGATCAATCCATGGAGAACTCCTGGAGGGGGAATGGGGATTAAATAAAAGACATGGGGGAGACAAAGAGAGATGAAAGAAAGTCGAAATAATCCAATCAAGCCTCTGTTTATTCCAGAAGTGATTACATCTTTTATAGGCCAAGGGCGGGAGGTGGGACAGGAAGAGGTAAAGGGGTGCATACAACAGGGTCACCGTCATATCCAGATACATGACATAAGCAGGAAAGGATTATGGTTAATGGAGGCAGATGCAGTGCCCATAGGAGAGAGAGGCAGGGAAGCAGCAATGGGCTGTCACTCAGCTCCCTACACCTGGCCACCACTCATCGTATGTTCTTGTAATTTACCTGTCCTGCATTTTCCATATCACTGCAATTTTGTTTCTTCTCGGCCATAGTGTGTTGGAAGTAACTGTTTAATCTCACCTTGTCTTAGAAGGGAAAATCCAGACAGATTGCATCAATTTCTCATTCATGTATTCATGGACTCTTGGCGGGGCATAGCAAAAGTATTCAGGAATTTTTTGCAGTTCTTAGGTTTCTTTATTTTCTTAATATTGTTCCTAGCTTTATAGACACATACACCTCAAAACTGCTATACGTTTAATTACATATAGCTCATCTCATGTCTATTTCATATGAAGGAGACTAATACACTTTCTTTGTTAGATAGCTGCAACATGGGAGTGTCACACACATGTTTATAATTTAGATATTGTAATGATAAATTACTAATTTTAATTTATGAGTGCTTAACAGAAAAAAATCACAAAAGTAAAGTATTGTAGTTATAATACAACCATTAAAATGTGAGGCACTCTGTCTTCCAAGTAAAGTCTATAGCCTATAATAGAAAGTGCAGTGTTGCAGGCAGGGTGTTCATTGAATTCCCCTGTTGTTTATTTCAATACAATGTCATGAATATGGTTGCCTATGTCCTCTTCTCTGGACAGAATAAATTTCCATAAAGTCTGGCTCAGCATGCCACCACCTATAAGTGACAGTTCTTTCTCAGTAGTTCAGTAAAAGAACTAGACACATGAACACAGGTCGATTAAGAATAATGAGGCCTTGTATACATAATTAAAGAAACATAATGGCCATGGAGGCAAATAAATGAGAGAAATGAGCACTGGGAAACAGCAGTGGCATCAGGTCCCAGGTAGTTAAAACCAGCCCAGAACTTGAATCTACCAGGCTCATGCCCAGGCCGGAAAATGGTGGGGACCCAAGAGCTCTCCATGACTCCTCAGAGGCTGGGGGGAAAGGTCTTCAATAACAGATCTGGTCTGCCTTGGTATAAAACCCCTGCAGCCTTCACAGAGGTCAGCTGGTTGGTTGCTCCATGCTATAAATGCTCCAGGCTGAAGTTACTCCCCCAAGTCTTGTCTGTTCTGTTCTGCCATTAGGTGGCTGGGCAGCGGGAGAGTTTAGGTTGATCACTCATTGAGAGGCCACTGGGTTTCCTACAAAGAAATAGCTGAAGACTTGGGGTCCTCAGTGTGAGCTAAGGTGTAGCTCCTGAACTCGATGGATATTATAAAAATTTCCCATTGTCTTTGAACCAAGTGGGCATATAAAGTGGCACAGGCTTAGGGCAAGGCATTGGTGACAATGAGTGGTGAGTTCTAAGTCCATGACTTGATATGCCCAATGGGCTGCAGGTGACAATGGCAGTGTGAGGTAATTGGAAGATTACAGTCTTAGGAGGGTTGGTATAAAATTAGAGGGGGGTGTGTATGAGGACAGTGCCCAGGTGAAGAGAACCCCATGTGACCCTCTAGTGCCTCACCCCCAAGCATGATAGAATCTCCACAGCAAAAGACTATGTGTGTTATTCCACCCCCAATGGACATTTGGACAAAGCACTGCAGAATGTAGTGGAAGAGAAGACCTAGCGCTATATCCCAATACAGCAAGGGAACACAGAGGCTGAGGTCACTTCATGGGGTATCTGAACAGGCCCATTGAGCTGTAACTGATACCTGAAGCTGAGACATGTCAGCCCTAGTGCTGCACAGAGCTGAGTCTGTGTGGCAGAAGACAGAGGGCCAACAATTTAGAGATTCAAATTCAAAATTCTGTTTAATCCAGAAGGATTTGAGAAGCAAGAACAGAAGTCCTAGGGAGAATAAGGGAGGGGAGGAGTGGAGCAGGGACAGGGGTGGAGGCAGAACCTCACATCTGCTATAGCGCATCAGTGACCACTGATGAATGCGTGGCTGCAAACTTAGGCACAACAGGTAAACTTCACTTCTTTCAGGTTCTCTGGGTTAGGAATTCAAGAGGTGCTGCTGGGGGATCCACCATATTTTCTCCTGACCAGGCTGCAGGCTCAGTGGAAGCACAACTGTGGCAGAATCTGTTCTCGGGCTCTCTCTCTCTTGCTAACAGGCAGGAACACAGTTAGGATGGAGGACTGATGTCTCCTCTCTCTGTTACTCTTCTGCAAAGAGACAGCCTCTCTTCAGGGAAGATTTAGAGAGGAAGGAAAAACAAAACAGAGAGGAAGGAAGGAAGAACAGAGGAGGGAGACAGCAGGGGGTTGGTCACAGTCATTTTATGTGTGAACCTTGATAGTCACATCCCATCACATCTGCCATGTTCTGTTATTAAGAACAAGTAAGGAATTGGGGAGAGAGCTCAGTTTAGAGCACTTGCCTACCATATGTGAGGACCTGGGCTCAATTTCTGCCTGGCTAATACAAACCAGAACAAAATTCACTATGTGTGACCCACGCTTAAGGAATGAGCTACTCAGGATGTGGCCATCAGAAGGTGAGCTGTCAGCAGTTGAGCACCCTGGCCATGGGTGTGGTGACTCACACAGGTGTGAATGTAGGCACAGTGCTGGTGGATTTGGGGGTGCATCTACATCCTTAGTGCTTGCTTAGCCTGTGTGAGGTCCTGATTTGGGGCCACAGCACCAATACATAGAAGAAATTGACATGCTTAGGGAACATAATGATGGCTGATCTGATGAACTTCTATCCCCTCATGATGCCACCAGGGAAACATGTCCAGGAGGTGCGTGTCACTTCCACCACCATAAAGCAGCATCCAGGCCTGTGTGCAATGTGTTCACCTCCCTCCCACCCCTTCATGGATTTCACCTCTAATTCTGTACACTGTGTACACATGACACCAGCCCACAAGCTTTAAAAGGGTCATCTCTCACCTCTGATGATGTCCCTAGGAAGCGGATGCCAATATGAACTCCATAGTTCAGGGAGACACACTGGAAAGGACCTGAGAGGCATGGTGTCTTGTCTAAGTTGACAAGGGAAGTAGGAAGGAGGAGTTGGGTCTAAAACTAGGTCTTCTTAGACCGGGGACCCTAGCTTCATTTCGGGTCTTCCTTTCCCATGGGGAAGCTTTGCTTCCTGCCAAGGATACATCACTTGGGTGGAGCTGTTGTCTTCACTCTGAAGGACATGGCTTTCTGTCATTCCATGCACTTCCATGGTAACCAGAGCAAGACTCTCTGGGGAATGCCAGATGACCAAGTTCCACACAGACATTGGGGATGGAGCTGGTAGGTGCCTTAAATCATCAGTGTAACAGGCATTGAACATGATGCAATGACCAGAGCAGATACAAACACTGGTCTCTTGTGGTTCCATGCTATAAAGGCCACACAGTCACCCTGGAGAGCAGCCCAGGTACGACCCACATTACGGTGAATGTGACTAACTTCTTGGCCTCTGTACACATGGACATAAAAGAGGGTAAAGGGAGACTCACAAAGGCACACACAATGGTGTTGTGCATCAGTATATGAACTGAAGGTGGAGGAAAGGCAGGCAGCATGCACTCCCACTGTCCACTCACTTCTCAGATAGTTATAGAGGAATACCCTGTGGAGCACCCATGATTAGAGTAACACTGCAGACTCCACTCTCTTTCTCACAGAGGCAACAGGCCACAAGGGTGGAAAAGAGAGTTGCATTTCAGGCTTCCTGCAGAGAGGAGGACAGGTGGTAACAGCACTGTCCAGGGACCTCTGACAGCAAGTGAGGGCTCATTATGGTTAGTGCACAGGATACACTGGGAGGGCAGTTTGGGAAGGAGGCCAGACCTGTAGAGCTGCTTACACCTGTCCTCTTTGGGATCAGAGTTTCCCTTCTTGGCTTCTGGCAGGTGCTGCTAAGGAAGGTGGGACAACCAGCCCAACCTAATCTGATTGAGTAGGGCCAAGCCTAGCTCACTGAAAATGAGAACTGCAGTGAGAAGGAATTGGCCTGGGTCTGTTGGTTTCTGAGGTGGACAAGGGGCACTTTAGAGGGGGAAAGACTCTCAGACTTGGGTCTTCCTGCAACACAGAGGCATGCAGAAGTGAGTG